>NW_007731653.1:36730-48528 GCF_000696425.1 Galeopterus variegatus
GTCTTATAGCCACTCTTACATTGCATTTGCCCTAGCCTGCAATTTTTCTATTTGTGTGTGTGTGTGTATAATAATTGGAATGAGACTCTCTCCACTCACTATTATATAACTACATGTTTTGCTCACCAAGTATCTCCAGTTTCTAACACAATGCCTGGCACAAAACAGAAAATTAGCAGATATTAGCTGAATGAATATATGTGTAAATGAATTATAAAGTAGGGCATATTCCAAGAGCAGAAAGCAGTTCAGTGGGGCTAAAGCAGAGAACATAAGGAGCAGGGTGGGAGAAGAGACAAGAGAGGTAGATGGAGCAGATCACAGAACAATCATTATTTAGCACCAACTATATGCCAGATACTGTTCTAGGCACTGGAAATACAGCAGTAAGTAAAATGGACAACATGCCTTTATGGAACTTATATTTATTTCTGTTCCCCTCTGATTTTGCTGGATGCCCACAGAGCAATACTCCTCCTGGAATACCTCCATTTGTAGTGTTATTCTAAGCTGCAGCAAAAATAAATCGCAAACAAACCAGGTGTAAGGGGCCTCCCATGGGTAGCTTCTGAGCTGGGCTCTCCCCTGTGGGGAAGCCAAACTAAACACTTCATCACCCCTTCCCCCCAATATAAATCCATTTCACATAGTATCAATAAGAAGTGGATGGTTTCCTCCAGATGAGGAGGAGGGCCAGGGAAGGAGGATTAAATTGCATACCACGCAATTGAAACATCATCAGTTTCCTGCATTAAACGCCTCTCTCCTTTCCCTCAAGTCCCTCACCCCTACAAGCCACTTAATCTCTCTTCTCTCCCTCCTACACTGCCTCTTAAAATTCTTTTTCTCCTAAACAATTCAGTATTTCAGCTTGCGAACTTGCCTAACAGTGACCACCTACCATTTCTCTAACATACCCCTTAGGGGCCTTGGTTTATGCTGCCATATAAACACTGATCAGATTTGGTGGACTTCTTATGAAGGGTTTGCATTCACCAGAGTGCTGCAGACCATGGGGTGGGAGTTGCTGTTACATGGGGCCATGTTCCTCAGGATAAGGACTTTTGGCCTTTGCACAAAAGGCCACATGGAACACAGGAGGTTTCCAGCAGGGGAATGACTCCTAGGCAGATACTCCCCACCACGCTTGCGATTTTGCCTCAGCTACCAGGAAGAATCCAAATGCAGCTGTGGGTGTCCCTCTTGTAGCATTAATTAAAGCTTTGCTCCAGGCCCACCTGCAGAGAATACTGTGGGGTGCACGTGGAAGGGAAGCATCTGTAGCTTCAAAGAGACTGCAGGCAGCTCTAGGCATGTCAGACCTCCCCCCATCTAGGCATCTTCCTGCTGGAAGCAGAGCTGGTGTCACCTTAGGGAGAGGACATCTCTAAGCTTCTCATAGAAAAGGGAAATGGTTTAGTCCTTAGGGAAAGTCTAGAAAGTGCAATCACCCTTACGGTCCCTTCTCTCTGATCTCCTCTCAGGACTGGTGCCTGTAGCCAGGGCTCAGTCTGCAGGGGGCATGCTTCAGGTTAAAGGCATGGAGTCATGAGGTGTGTAGCCCTGCCTCCCATCTCTTGGAGCCAGCCTCCCGTGGCCAGGACCAGGGGGTCTGGTTAGGTGGCTAGTAATAATCATAATTACAGTATATAATTGTAGTTCCCATTTATTGAGAACTTACCAAGGCAATCAATTCATGTACACTATCTCAATCGAGCCCCACAATAATCTGGTGAGATGGAAATTATTATATTTTGACAGATGAGGAAGGTAAGATTTAGATTTACTTTCAAGTCCTGGACTCCTATTTAAAAGCTATGTGATATTGAGCAAGTTACTCACTGAAACTTTCTGCTTCGGTAACTTTTATTGAATTGAGATGTTTGCAAAACCTTTCTCTGGAATACATCCCCCATCCTTACTCCCATGCCTCCCACCCAACCTCAGGGTGATTCTTAGACCATTCTCTGGGAAGGACCAGCAGCTGTGGTCTGAGCCTTCAGGAATCCTGGGAGAGTGAGAGTTATTGTCCTACTCTGGAAATGATGAAGGTGTGAAACTTAGGCAACTACAAAGGGTCCCACAGAAACCTCTCTGCCCATGACTGGCTGCTTGGAATTCAATTCTGCATTAGATAAAAACCTAAAGAAACCTACAAGTTGTCATCCGAAAAGGCAAATCTGACCATATCTCTCATCTGGTTGAAAACCACCACTGGCTCCCTCTCTACTCTAGAACTCATTGGTAGCCAAAGATAAAAATGAAATAAGGCTGCTGGTGGTATCATGGAGACCCGGAACTCCCTGTCCCCAGGAATATGAAAGTAATGGTGACTCTTATGAAGTGTTGGATTTAATTGAGTATGCAGGAAGACACCATGGGTGGAATTGAGTGATTGGCCACAGTTCGGGACCCATGGTAGAAAAATACTCAGGAGCTACCCAGATAGTAATGGGTGGCATAACTGGCTGGTGTGTGGGATTTTTGTTGCAGAAAGTTGGAAAATTTGCAGTAACTGTAGGAGGTTGTGTCTTTCTTCTTCAGATTGCCAGTCATAGTGGCTATGTGCAGATCAGCTGGAAGAAAGTTGAAAAAGATGTAAACAAAGCAAAAAGACACAGTAAAAAACATGCAAATAAAGCAGCACCTGAAATTAACAATATAATTGAAGAAGCAACAGAATTTATCAAACAGAATGTTGTGATATCCAGTGGATTTGTGGGAGGCTTTTTTGCTAGACTTTGCATCTTAAGGACATGAATGCTCTACTATAGCAGATTCAGTGTGAGAAGAGAAGCTTCAGGGTGGTCTCTCAACAGCACATGCACATCTCCAAGGCAAGGAGAAACAACTGGCTGGACAATACTGAACTCACAACTTAGCATTGTGCCATCTGGAGCTTGGCAAACTAGTACCTACTGTCAAACAACCTATATCACATGTGAACAGTAGTATTCTTGAGCAAAACGTGGCTTTCATCATTTTTTAAACATTTGCATTTATTTAGAAATTAGCCTATAAAATATCACCATTGGATGTAGATATGCAGAGATAATAAATGTTGGATTTATTGCCCAGTGTATGTGTTGGGGTGGGCGTGGAGGGTGTGGAAAGAATGAAATAAGGTGAGGGTAGATGGAATTTATGATAGTTTATGGGAATTGCTAAGAAATTCTGGTAGCACAGAGAGGAAAGGGGGACAAAAGAAATTGAACTCAATGAGCCTAGTCCCAAAAGAGCAATTTGGTGGACGATTTAAGGAGCTGCAGAAAGGAAGGGGTGGGTCTGTCTTTAGAAACCACTGGAATCAGGAGCTCAAATATGAGGGTACTTCAAAAAGTTCATGGAAGTATTCATATTTTCTTTCAATTCTATTTTTCCTCAAACTTTTTGAAGTATCCTCATACTGTCAGGCCTCGCTAGCTCTCATTTTTGTTTCTCTCTGAGGGTTGATGTCATGTTTCCCATTCACATGGGCCTTCTCCCAGTGGGAGCATGCCCATGGCCACTCCAGCTGTACTGCTTTCAAAACTGGAGTGAGTGACCAAGAGAGGAAATGTGAGCTCTCTTACTTTACACTGAGTTGAAGAATTTTCAGAAAAAGACAAAGAGATGGTGGCCAGACATCTCTCCCTGCTTCAAAAAAAAGCTACCTGTAGAAATCAGAATAGATACAGGTCTCTCTGATGTAAAAAAAGTCCCAATGTAACAGCAGCTTACACAACTATATCCCATATAGTTGATAGCCCATATATAAACAGACCAGGGATGATGAGATGACTCCATTTTGTCCAGGACCCAAGCTCCTTCCATTTCTTTCCTCTGCCGTGCCCAGGTATTGTTTCTCCTGCATGTCCTAAGAATTCTCAGCACTACATTTGCCATCCAGCCAGCAGAGAGAGTTGAAAGGTGAATGAGGGAAGTGATTCTTCGCTTTAAAGGCACAATTCAGAAGTCACACACATGTGAAGTATAACTCTGTACCCCATACATAGGTACCATCAAACATTCCAATTAAAAATTTTTAAAAATTAAAAATAAAAATAAGTCATACACATAAATTCCACTAACACCCCCTCAGCCAGAATGTAGTCCCATGGCCACACATAGCTGCAAGGGAAGCTGGGAAGTATAGTCTTTAACCTGGGCATCCATGTGCCACACAAATAACTACAGGTTTTACTACTACTATCAAAGGGGGGAAGGGATTACTGGCATCTCTGCTGCAGCTACCCAAGAGCAAGAAATAGAAACCAGAGTACAGCCTGCACCTCAGGGCATATTCCATCTCTCCATCACTCTTCTCTGCTTTTCTTGGGTGTCTGCTTCATTGTTCTCTCTCTTCTCAGCTTTCTGTGACCATTTGTTCCCAGGAGGTGGACATCTCACCATTTCTAGACTTATACACACAGTGAAGTTAAACAAGACCAGCTAACCCTCCAACACAAATGCAACTTGGAATTAGGATTTCCTGCCAAGTTAAGTGGATTTATGATTTCACTCTGGGCAAAAAGGGGCAAGTGAAAATATAATGAGGCCAGGATATTAGCTTGCACGAAATAAGTGTGAAGCTCTCTTAATAAAAGGAATATTAAATTCTCACGCAGATTGGAAGGATATGTATGTGGCAGGGGTGTATTTTAGAAAGAAATTAATTCTTGGGGTGATGTGATGAGATTAGTTTCATTTTAAATACTCTAGGGAACAGCCATCTGCAGAAATGCAGAGTAAAAGGAGATGCTCCAATCTACTCACTGGAAAAAAGCAGTATTACAGCCCAGCCAGCTGGCCCAAGTTGGAACTGCCCTCTACCAGTATCAGTAACCAAAGAGCAAGAGAAGAGCCCTTGACTTTCAATATGAGACTGGTAAATCTGTCAGATACCAAAGGGACTGGTGGGTATGGCGACACTATTATTTTGGTGGAGTGGGAGGTGGATTCAAGAATAAAAGGGAAGGTGGGAGGTTAGGGGTCCTCTAGTGAGAATGGGTTAAATGGAGAGGCTAGGGAAGGGTGGGAGAGAAAGGAGAGCCTTAGGCAAGGAGGAAGTATCCACATGGACATACCTCAAAGTCCAGATCACGGGTGCTCTGAGAGGTGCCTGTATTCAAGGTGATCAGCAGCCCTCCAACACCTGCACCTTGAATTCTTGAGCAGAGAACTGCTTAAAATTCCCTCAGAGTTCAATGCACATGTATTCAGTTTAGGAACAGCAGATAAGTTATTTACAGAATGGGGCGGGGGTAGCCTCCTCTTCCTCCACCAGGCACCTGAACTTCACCATTATGGACTGTGAAGTGGCAGGGAGGGGCCGTCCTCTGGGGACTTCTGAGCAGAGAAGGGATCACCTGCAGACCACAAGCCAGATGCCCAAGTGGTTAAGATGTTAGCTAGAGAACCACTGTATTAGTTTGCTCTGGCTGCCCTAACAAAATACCATAGACTGGGTGGCTTGAACAACAGAAATTTGTTTTCTCACAATTCTGGAGGCTAGACATTCAAGATCAAGGTATCAGTAGAGCTGGTTTCTTCTGAGACCTCTCTCCTTGGCTTATAGGAACCACCTTCTGGCTGTTTCTCCATATGGTCTTCCCTGTGTGTGTGTCTATGTCCTAATCTCTTCTCCTTATCAGGTTATCAGCCATATTGGATTAGGGTCCACCCTAATGACCTCGTCTTAATTTAATTAGCACTTTAAAGGGCCATCTCCAAAGACATTCTGAGGTTAGGGCTAGGGGTTAAGACTTCAACATATGAATTTTGGAGAGACACAATTCATCCATAACACTCACAAGGAGCCAAAAAAGGAGCTTACCAAGTGATTTCATATGTGAAACATTAACCATAAGTAGAGACTGACAACTCTTAACTCCAAGTACAAATTTTGGGGGAGAAGACTTGGATTGGTCCAGTTGTGTGTGGATGTCCATCTGTGGTCCTACCAGCTATGCCCAAGGGATGTGGGCTCATCCAGAACAAACACGGCTGCTGAGACTCTGCCTCTGGATGGCGGTGCAGGCCCCTGTTCTATGGGCTTGGCAGATATTCCTTCTTACCTATCAGAATAAACTCAACCTGTTCGTAGATACTGAATCTTCACATCCTACCCTCTCTATCCCCACTCCTCAGCCTCATCTCCTGCTGCCCCTGCACAAACTCTACCCTTCGTCCATGCCAAACATACCTCACCACATTGTTTCATGCTTCTAGGTCTTTGCACAGGTTTTCCCTCCATCTAGAAAGCCTTTCCTCTCCACCCCCTTTGTCTTCCTGACAAGCTCCTTATTTTTATATTTCAAAGCCCAACCAGAGCATTTCCTTTCCTCACCTCCTGTTGAGCCAGCCTCCATCCTTTGTTTCACTCCTGCCTTGTGTGTAACACGCTGTCACAATTTTTGTCAGATTATCTTTCTCTTGAAGTAGACTGTGGGTTCTAGGAGAGCAGAGAAAATTTATCCTACTTACTCCAAAGTCTAGCACAGTGCCCGCTTGGAATGCAACAAATATTTTACGTCTATAATGAATGAATGAATAAATATATTATTGTCAACTGGGTGCAAGGGGGCATGCAGTTTATAAACAAAACACAAGTCCCTGACCTTTAGGAACCTTTTACTGACTGAGGAAGACATAGATATGAGTAATGATTATGAAAATAAAGATTTGAACAAAGGGCTAAGGAAGCCCAGCAGGAGTTGACATTTGAACTGGGAGAAGTATGGAAGGCTTCTGGGAAGAGGTGATTTTGAGTTTAGTCACAAAGGACGAGTAGGAGTTTGCCAAGGGGTGATGATAGCAGGGAGTGGGAATTGGAAAGAGAAGGCCTTATTGAGGAAAGAGCCTGAACAAGGTATGGAAAAAGGACTGTGCCAGGCTTGCAGGTGCAACATGGAGCAGTTATAGGGACCAAAGGGCTCAGGACACCAGCAGCATCCAGTCTTCTGAGAAAAGGAGTCACCCACCATGCCTGGACCTTTGGGCCATCCTCAAGAACAAGCCAGCAAGAGAGAATTGCTTTGCAGTTGTTACCGATGGAGCCACCAACTCCTCAGGACATCCGACAGCCACCCAGAGTCTTTCTCTCCATGGACTGTCTCAGGAGAGAGAGAGGACTGCCAACAGGTCTTGGGGCTGCCAACAGTCTTGGTGCCAAGGAAGCCTTCAGAGTCTGGGCCCTGCACTGACTTGCTCTGCTCCCTGCCCAAATGACAGGCAGTGGGGGGTGGCGGGTGGGGGTAGCCCATCTGAGCCTGGGATGAGACATTGCCTCCCACCATCCCCCATCCAAGAGCACTTTTTCTAAATCTTTCTGATTTCATTCGGCAAATCATTTCACCTCTCTGAGTCCCAGTTGCTCATCTGAGGAAAGGTGATAATGACCCTACAGGGTTCTTGTGAGGATTAAAGTTAATTCAGGTCAAATGCCTAAGGCATGACTAACATCTCACAGACACTTAGTTAATAGTGGCCATTGCAATTAACTTTTAAAATAAAGCTGTGCTTGTCTTATCTCCCCTGTTCTAGAACTTTAAGTTCCTAGAGAGGATTCACGTCCCATACTGTCCAGCATATACATTTATGCTCCATAAGTGCACGTTGTATCAATGACTGCCTAGAATTCTAGAATTTTCAGACTAAGAGATACTTAAAGAATCAGCTAATACAACCCTTCATTTTACACACAGAAGAAACAGACTCAGAGAAAAACTGAGTAGTTCAGAGCCTGCATTTTAATTTTGACTCTGCCACATGTAATTTTGGCTGTTGATTAGTCTTCTTTGTCTAGTTTCCTTACCCATAAAATGTGGGTAATCATAGTAGCTATATTATTAAATTTCATGGGGTTTAATGAGTAAATACATATGGAGCATTAACAACAGTGTCCGGCACATAATAACTATCAATAAATGTTATCTCCTCTTAGACTATGGTGGAGACTGGCCTGAGGCCACACAACCAGTTAGCAGTGGGGCTGAGGCTGGCACCCCGCCACTTCTAATGGGATCAGATGCTCCTTATCCTACTTCCTGGGGTGCAGAATTCATACAGTGTTCCCATATTCTGACAAGGCACAGACTGAACGTAATCCTCAGAGAGGGCTTCCTAGCAAACCTGACCATCAGCCAAATCAAGATCTTGGCCAGCTTAAGGTCTCATCATTTCTGAGCATCTTCTCACAGCATCTCAAACATGCTAAACTACTTCCTCTTCTATTATATAGATCAGTAGCTCTCAACCAGGGAAGATTTTGCCCCTCCAGGGACATTTAGCAATATCTGGAGACATTTTTAGTTGTCACAATTAGAGTTGGGGGAGTGCTACTGGCATCTAGTGGGTAGAGGCCAAGGGTGCTGGTGAACATCCTACAATGCACAGGACAGCCCCAACAAGAGAGATTTATTCAGTCCAGAATGTCACTGTGCTGCTGTTGAAAGACCGCGAGGTAGATGTATATGCATACAGATGCAAGTATGTATCTGTTTCACATCTGTTCTATAGCTACATAATGAGCAGTTTGGGGAGAAAGTAGCTTTGGCATGAGAGAGACTAAGGTTCAAATTCCAGCTCTGTCACTTACTAGCTGTGTATCTCTGGACATGATACTTAACTTCTCTGAGTCCCAGTTTCCTCACCTGTGAAGTGGAGGTAATTATGCTGTGATGAAGCTTGTTGATTACACACAGAAAACAACTAATACATGCCTAAGACAAATAGGTAGACAGTAGGTAGCATCCATCATTCACCCCTTCATTTTTGTAAGGTATGTAAGTGTGGATACTTGAAAATGTTGGTTGAAATGAGCCAGAAATTGGCTGACAGCTTAATGGATGTCATGGATGATTTAGGGCCAAGGAGGGATCCAAGGTGAAAGATGGGAACCTGGCCAAGGTGAATGGGAAAGAGTGGAGGCACAGATGGTGGAGAAAAAATCCACACAGTTACGGGAAATTATCATTCACTCATTTATTTAGAAATGTTATAGGCCAGGCTTTGTGCTAGGCATTTACAGACATGATTTATTAATTCATTTAATAAAAATTCAGTGAGCAATGATACACAAATGTACCCAAATATCACATTATACTCCATGAATATATACAATTATCATGTCAATTAAAAAAAAAGAAAAAGAAAAAAAATTCAGAAACAGAAGCAGATTAGAGGTCACCAGAAACTTGGGGGGAGGATTAATGGGAAGTTATTGCTTAATGGGTGCAGAGTTTATGTAAAAAAAAAGAAAAAGAAAAAAAATTCAGAAACAGAAGCAGATTAGAGGGCACCAGAAACTTGGGGGGAGGATTAATGGGAAGTTATTGCTTAATGGGTGCAGAGTTTATGTTTAGGATGGTGAAAAAGTTTTGGAAATACATAGAGATGGAGGTCATACAGCATTGGGAATGTAATTAATCTCATGAAATTCTATGTTTTAAAATGCTTTAAATGGCAGACCTGATGTTATATATATTTTACCACAATAAAGAAAAGAAGATTGTAATGTAATATCTCCTTTATCCATAATTTGGTTCATAGTCCAATTAAAATTTTTTTTTTAAATTAGCGAGCACCTACTACACTGTGATAGACGCTACCCACACATCTTTCATTTAGAATTAAAAATTTTTTTAAATTAGTGAGCTTTATTGTATGTTTTAAAATGCTTTAAATGGCAGACCTGGTGTTATATATATTTTACCACAATAAAGAAAAGACAATTTAAAAAAATTTTTTTAAATTAGCGAGCACCTACTACACTGTGATAGACGCTACCCACACATCTTTCATTTGTTTATGTCTTTACTTATTCTACAGTTATTTATTGAGTCCCTAATCTGAACCAGATATTGTGTTGCCATTTGACATGCATCACTCCCTCCCCTACTCATTCACCCACTTGTTCATTAATTCATTATTTAGCTAACCCATTCAGCAATTGTTTATAAGAAGCTATGCCGAACTAGACATTAGGTTAACTGCTGATACAAGCTTAAAAGCTCTAGAAAGGGAAGAGATGGGTCATCGATGGGTCTTCATCTAGGATGGAGAATGACAAGGGAAGCAAATATTGCGGATTTTATAGGATCACAACAGAACTTTCTTAGTGGTCAAGACTTTGTGGAGAGAAGAGCCTGTAGGGAAGAACTTAATTTCTCCAAGAGTCATAAGTTATAGGTGATAGAGGTTGAGTTGAATCGATTGCATCTATGGGCTGGTTTGAAGTAGAATGAATAGGTGATTGTCCAGGGTTTGGTTGCAGAGGACATAATTCACTTCAGCTAGTTAAGGCACAAATCTCTGTGTTTTGTGCATTGCTTGTGCATTGATGGGTTTTAGAATCATTGAGAGGACTGTAGAAAGAGCTTCTAGACTGAGCTTCTAAGAGTGACTTCCAAAGCAATACAACAGGCTGAGCCCCGCTAACTGGTAGCAATGGGACTGAACAAGAGGGAGTAAATGGCAAATCCAATAGGGCTGGAATGGAATGGCTATCCCAGGTTCATTCTAGAGGAGAAACCAAAGAAGCAAAAGCTTTTCATGTGCTTGTGAGAGGAGCTGAAATGTAATTCTCGTTATTGCAGAAGTCTCTATTTAGAAACACATTGAACAGACTGTGTCCTTAAACCAAGCACATTGAGAGCACAGTTAATTGTCCATCGATACCACATGGTTCCTTTCAGTCTCCATTCCCATTCTTGCATTCAATCTAGGCAACAAAAGTCACCAGAGAGGTGGCCACAGTGATGCCCATGCATACACACACAGATACACACATACACATAGACAGAGACATGTGCACACGCAGACTCAGTATGAACACCTTGGTCTGACCCATTCCTTCCTCTGAGCTCAACCTTGAGCTCAACCCTCTTGCCTTCTGTTTTCAGCTCACTTGACCTTCTATACTCAGCCCCATTGCCTCAGCTATGCCTTCAATGATTTTCAATCATGATTTGAATTTTCCTTCCAACTATGCTGCCTTGACAGGTGCTTTGATAGACACCCTTCTCAGTTTGACCTGCAGAATGTTGTGACGAAAAGATTACAGGTCTTGGAGGCTTGTTTTGAAGACTGGCTCTACCCCTTCTTAGTGGTATGACCTTGAGCAAGTGATGTAACCTCCCNTTCCCCTGCATTTAAATAAGGAGTGCCAATATTGTCAGTAACTAACCAGATAGTTGCAAGGTTGGAAATCAGATGCACATCAAAGAAAAGAAATAGAGTTCCTGGTCTCATAATGCTGATCACCTATCATGGTCAACTACTGCTTGGGAGAACTGAAGTATGTCCTGCATGTTTGGAGCACAGAAAACAAAATTACTGATTCTGAAAGTGGAGGTTCTGTACAAAGAGGAGACTGGACCTTTCAAGGTGGAAATATTAGCAGAAACTTGGAAGGGCAGAGAGACCCAACATGGACTGTCCTGGGAAGGGAGCTTATGACTGTCCCAACCAGAACAGAGCAGCCTCCCTGTCCTGCTAACTGGTAGCAATGGGACTGAACAAGAGGGAGTAAATGGCAAATCCAATAGGGCTGGAATGGAATGGCTATCCCAGGTTCATTCTAGAGGAGAAACCAAAGAAGCAAAAGCTTTTCATGTGCTTGTGAGAGGAGCTGAAATGTAATTCTCGTTATTGCAGAAGTCTCTATTTAGAAACACATTGAACAGACTGTGTCCTTAAACCAAGCACATTGAGAGCACAGTTAATTGTCCATCGATACCACATGGTTCCTTTCAGTCTCCATTCCCATTCTTGCATTCAATCTAGGCAACAAAAGTCACCAGAGAGGTGGCCACAGT
>NW_007731653.1:50113-50880 GCF_000696425.1 Galeopterus variegatus
TTTGAAGACTGGCTCTACCCCTTCTTAGTGGTATGACCTTGAGCAAGTGATGTAACCTCCCTGTGTCTCAGTTTCCTCATCTGTGAAATGGGAACAACATCTAACTGAGCATTGAAGTGACAATCAAATGGAAAATCCATGTAATGGATTTATTATACAATGGAACTTCAAAACATTCATGGAAAATGGATTAAAAAGATAAAAATAAGAAATATAAATTTTATTTCTTAACATAAGCTCCATCAAGTTTAAGACACTTTTGTAGTAATTATACCAGCCATTTGGTTCATCCATAAAGAAATGAGGGTCCAAAAATTTAACCATGTTAATGCAGTCTTTTTTACAGTATTAACTAAAGAAAAATGGGTGCTCTTGAAAGATTTTTTAAGATTAGAAAACAAAACCAAGTCAGAAGGAGCCAAATCAGGACCGTAATTGTGATTTCCCATCAAAACTCTCACAAAATTGCTCTTGTTTGATGAGAGGAATGAGCAGGAGCATTGTTGCGGTGGAGGAGGATTGTCTGGTGAAGTTTCCCAGGCACTTTTCTGCTAACACTTTGGCTAACACTCTCAAAACACTCTCATAATAAGCAGATGTCATTGTTCTTTGGCCCTCCAGAAAGTCAACAAGCAAAATGCCTTGAGCTTCCCAAAAAACTGTTGCCATGACCTTTACTCTTGACCAGTCTGCTTTTGCTTCGACTTGACCACTTCCACCTCTTGGTAGCCATGGCTTTGATTGTGCTTTGTCTTCAGGATTGTACT
>NW_007731653.1:51110-58366 GCF_000696425.1 Galeopterus variegatus
ATGGCTTTGATTGTGCTTTGTCTTCAGGATTGTACTGGTAAAGCCATGTTTCATCTCCTGTCACAATCCTTCAAGGAAGTACTTCAGGGTCTTGATCCTACTTGTTTAAAAATTTCATTGAAAGCTCTGTCTGCAGTTGATTTGGGTGTAACAGTTTTGACACCCATTTAACACAAGGTTTGCTCAACTGTAATTTTTCAGTCAAAACTACGTAAGCTGAACCAGTAGAGAAATCTAAGGTGTTAGCTATTGTTTCTGCTGTTAATTATCAGTCCTCTTCAATTAGGGCATGAACAAGGTTAATTTTTTCCTCACAAATTGGTGTGGCTGGTCTGCCGCTGCGGCCTTCATCTTCAACATCGTCTCATCCCTTCCTAAAATGAGTTATCCATTTGTTAACCACTAATTTCTTTGGGGCATTGTCCCCATGCTTTTTGTAGAGCATCAATGGCTTCACCATTCTTCTACCCAAATGTCATCATAAATGTGATGTTTCTTCTTGCTTCCATTTTAGCAGAATTCATGTTGCTTTGATAGGGGCTTTTTACAAACTGATGTCTTATCCATCTTAGAGCCTCAACTAGACTCTGTTCAGACACGTTATAACAAGTTAGTACAAGTTTATTTTGGTGCAAAAAAATTGAAATCCATGCATAGTTTTTTCATAATATGCATTTTCCAGGAACTTTTTGAAGATCTCCTGTAGTGTTTGGCCTATAGAAAATGCTACATAAGTAAAACTTTTCTTCATTTTCTTTCCCCTCATCAAAAGAAGCAGTTTTTCATAATCACCAGTCTAAAATTAAGTAATTACTATGATGAATCATGTTTTGTTTTTTTTTTCGGTTCCCCAGATTATGTTGAACAGAAACTAGAGAAGTAGCACTTATTTAAAATTTCTTGCATTTTTAGTAATTCTAAGAATAACCATTGCAGCACTAATAGTAACGCATATGTGATTTCTCCCATGCTCACTCTCAGAGAGTATAATGTTTTTACACAGTCAGTTTTTTGGGAGGTTGTTTCTGTGTTTTACACTCTTTCTTGCTGCTCTTGAGTAGGTGTCTTTAAATTATCAGAATGACAATGTGAATGAATGTAAGCCCAGAGAGATTGAGTTACTCACATCACTCAGCAAAGCCATGGCTGTAGCCATGGTGGCACCCCCCCCCGATAAGGACCATTTAGAAACGTGGGGAGCATTTTGGGTTGTCACAGTGATCAAGGGGGCACTACTCACAGCACCAGGGTCAAACAATCTGCAAAATAACCTGCAATGTGCAGGATTCATCCAGCCCCAATGCCTATAGCGTCATGTTGAGAAATAGTGGATAAAGCCCAATGAAGCCCCACAGAAAAAATCTGGAGGAACTGGGGCTAAGATCAAGAATTACTTCCATCTGGAGCAGGTCTTCAATTTTTAAAAAAATAGTTCTTAAATGTGTATGGTTCCGCCCTCCCACAGATCCTGCCCACCTTTCTAGATGTGGGATTCACTCTGCTCTCTGTCCTTCTCACTCTGCCCCTCCCCCATCTTCACTTTTTCAAGGCCCACCTAGCATTATTTCCTCAATAAACTTGGGTTTTCAGAACCAAGAGTCAGGAATGGGCTTCACCTTCCATCAAAGACATAGAAAGGACTGGCTGCTTTCTTGGAAAACACCTTATTTTTATCTATTCTGAGATGTACATCTTCCCTGTATTTTAATATCTCTGATATTATGAAACATTTTAGTATTGTTAGTGACTAATGATAGCTGTTCATCAGTGGCAGTCAAGACAGAGTTTTTATTCCCCATGCATGCCCAAATTTGGTTGTTGCTCCTAGTGACATGACTGGACACCTGAGACCTCTCAACCTTTCAGTCAGTGAACCTTTGAGGGATCATCTAAGAAAGGGATGAGTCTTGGTTGCTGTAGTGGATTGAATTGCATCCCCCCAAAACTCTCTGAAGCTTGAATTGTGTCCCCAAGTTTTATGTATTAGAAACTTGGCCCCCACTGTGACTGTTAAGAGGGTGGGAAATCCTATTAAGGTAATTTAAAGGTGCAGCCTTGAAGAGGTGATTAGATTGTAGGATCATGCCATAGTGAATGGATTAAAAATGGTGGTCAGGGCATGGTTCTGAGGGCTTCAAAAGAAGAGGAGAGTCTGCCTTTCTCTCTTCTCTCTCTTGCTTTCTCTGCTCCGCCATTTTCACAGTGTGATACCCTGCCATCACTGAAGTCATCACCAAAGAAAGCCTTAAGCAGCTGTGTTCCCTGGATTTTGGACTTCCTAGCCTCTGAAATTGCAAGCAATAAATTTTGTTTTCTTTATAAAATACCCAGTTCCATGTATTTTGTTATAAGCAACAGAAATGGACTGATGCAGTTGCTATCTGAAAATCTTTTATTTCAAAATCCTGGTAACATCAAGAAATCAATACTTGTAAACTGGGTGTCAGAGGCTTGAAAGGGAATCTCAGAAACCACCATAGAGCATGTTTCTGAAAAATGCTATATCACCAACACTCTGAAGAGCACTGAGGCTGATACTGTGTTAGAAACACAGACACCAGTGACCACAGATGAAGTTCAAAAGTGAATCACAAGATCATTGACTGTGAAGAGGTTTTAGAACTACCCTAAATAAGTTTTTGCTTAAATTTTCTTTTTTATATACCCATAAGAGTGATATATGTTCAAATCTATGTCTTAAAGAGGCTAGCAAGCTCTTTTCATGAATATAAAATTAAAATTCCAAGTGATAAGAAGCATTATGTCTTAGCTTAACCGGTAGTGTGTTTTGTTTTTTCTTCGTGAAATGTAAAATAGTTGTGCATCTTGAAATCAATAGCATCTTAAATTCAATGAGATATGGTCCCAGGAGAACACAGCACAAATGAAGACTTCGATAGATGATTCAGCCAGGACACTCACCCAGCTGAGAAGGAGCAGCTAAAGGCTGGAAAACTGAGATGTACCTGAGGAAACATGACAGTGTCCACGAAGGAAGAATTCTGACCTTTGCCTGTGGTTCATAATTTCTAGATTCAGGCTCTGAGCCCCTGAGGCCCTGTCTGAGCTCCCCAAGTATCACCAAATGGTGAGAGAAAAGACAGAGCTCTGAGCTCTAGCACTGCAAGTCCATGGCTGGAACGTGGTTGAGGGAGGACCTGCTCACCCAGTGGCCTTAGAGACCCAGGCTTGATGCAAAGTGGATCAGCTCTTGAGCTGATGACTGTCCTTTCTGAACAGCACTTAAGGGCTCATACCTTTTGGTCATCCACTTGGAATGAGACGCTTCTTTTGGAAACGTGGGGCACTGGCTCTGCCTGACCTCCTAAAACACATCTCCTGTCCCTGCCTTTCTTAAGCCTGGTTCAGTGGAAGGGGCACAGGCTTCAAAGAGGACCCTGACAGACCTGCATTTACATCCCAATTCCCGTAGGTGGAAGTCAGCTGTTGTGATCAAGTTATTAATCTCCTTGGGGTTAGCTCTTTTTTCTTTCCTTTCTTTCTCTCCCTCTCTTTACTTCCTTTCCTCACTCCCTCCTTTCTCTTTCTTCCTTTCTCTTTTGCATTCATATAACACATTATATTTCACACACTGTCCTAAGCACTTCACAAAATTAATTCATTGAGTCCTCAGAACCTGTGAAGTAGATACTATTTTCAACATCCTCATTTACAGACTGGGAAACTGAGGCACAGGGAGTTTAAATAACTCACCTGTGTTCCCATAGCCAGTAAGTGGCCGAAAAAGAATTCAGCCTGGCCTCAGAAGCTGTGTACTTCTCTGCTATGCTCTGCTATCTGCTTCTCTTGTCAGCAAAAAATAATATCCATCTTCTGAGTTATTGTGATGCTTAACTGATACAAGTAAAGTCCTGCCACAAAGTAGGGCTTTAATAAATGACAGTCATCAGTTTCATTCTCTAGGCTGCCAGTCTTGTAATTCACATAGAGAATAACCATCAATTCTACTTATATTATTTTATAAATTTAGAAAATGCTTTTACATAAATCGTCCTGGTTGACCCTTATGACAGCCGTATTGTCTTTTTCTTATAATGATGTTAATATACAGTATTTTATATGTCCCAGGTGCATAGTATAGTGCCTGGGACATGTAAAATACTGTATATTAATATAACATATATCTCTGTGAGGTAATTACCATTATTGTCCCCATATTACTGACCAAGAGAAGTAAAGTAATATGCCCAAGATCACACAGCTAGTGAGTAGTAGGATTTAACCCACAGAGTCTAGTTTCAGACTCTGAGCTCTGAACTTCTACTCTAGGGGGTTCACATATGAGGCAACTAAGGCCCACAAACCCTGTGACCGGTAACAACGTCAGCAAGTGGCAGAGCCAGAACCCAAACCCAGGTCTGCCTGCTGCTGGTCCCCAGGACATGATTTTTCTGACCCCACCATCTTGCACATCCAAGTGGCCTAATGGAAATAGCCTCAAATTAATGGTCAGGAGAGACAGGTTTTAGTCCTGACAATAAGATAATTGGTCAACAGCTGGGTGACGTTGGGCAAATCACTTTTTCTCCATGCTTCATCTGAAAATGAGGGGGTGAAATTTATTCGATCTTTAATATCCTGTAATTCTAGGAAACTATTTTCCAATGCTGAATTGTCTGTAGCAATGCTGTTTGAAGAAAAGAGAGCATGTTTCTTTGGGCTCAATGTCAACACCTACCTCCCCTGCCAACACACACATACATCCCAAGGAAAACTCTAGAAAATACCTCTCTTTTCCTGATGAAATCCTACATGTCCTAAGAGGTGCAGCTCAAATGCACAGCAGCCAGAAAGACAGCCACTTCTCTGGAGGCCTCTGCAGCTTCCAGCCAGTTTCCCTCATCTCTACTGGTAATAATTACTCACACACTGCTCTGTGTTCCTGCAATACTCTGTTTGTGTCCCTGTAATAGCAATTACAACATTCATTGACATTAGGGGTATGGCTGTGGGTGTATGTGTTTGTGTGGATCTGCCTTCACCACTGTACTGGGAACTCCTTCAGGACACAGCCTGCATTTCATTCATCTTCAAATACTAAGCAAATTCTATTAGTTTGACCAAATGCAAGTTCCAATATTTTGCCATTTTTGACCTATGCAAATAGCAGTTTCATATGGTTCAACCTAATAGATGATCATTAAAGCATATTTGCTGTTGTGTAATGTATGCATTCCTGGAAAACCGCATGTTTTCAGGACAGTCAGAAGGGCCAGCCAGATTTTTCTGTAAAATGGCACATCAAATATTTTAGACTTTATGTGCCATATAGTCTCTGACCCAACTATTCAACTTTGCCATTGTCACATGAAAACAGCCATAGACAATCTGTAAATCAATGAGAACAGCTGTTCCAGTAAAACAGGCTGGACTCAAGAAGAAACAGAAAATCTGCATAGACCTATAACAAGTAAAGAGATTGAATTAGATATTTAAAAAACAACAAAAATAACACAAAATTTCCCATAAAGAAAAGCTGAAGACCAGATGGCTACACTGGATAATTCTACCAACATTTAAAGAATTACATCACAAGAAAATAATCTACAGACCAATGTCTTTTAAGACATAGATGCAAAAATCCTCAAAAAAAGCAAATACTAGCAAGTCAAATCTAGCAATATATAAAAAGGATTATACACCATGACCAAGTGGGATTCACCCCAGAAATGCAAGGTTGGTTTAGCATCTGAAACTCTGTTAATGTAATACACCACATTAACCGAACAAAGGATAAAACCACATGATCAGTTGAATACACACAGAAAAAGCATTTGACAAAATTCAACACCCCTTTATGATAAAAACACCTAACAGACTAGGAATAAAACGTTGATCCTCAAGCTGATAAAGGGCATCAACAACAACAAAAAAAATCACAGCTAACTTTATACTGAGTGGTGAAAGACTGAATATTTTCTAAGATCACAAACAGGACGAGGACGTCCACTCTTGCCTCTTCTATCCAACATTTCACCGGAGGCTCTTACACTGGAACCAGGGCAATTAAGAAATACGAAATAAGAGGCATCCACATTGGATAGAAACAAATAAAACTATCCTTATTTGCAAATGACACGGTCTTGTATATAGGAAGTCCTGACAAATTCACTAAAAAATCATTGCAACTAATAAAGAAGTTCAGCAAGGTTGCAGGATATGAGATCAATATACAGAAAGCTATTGTTAGCAACAAACAATCTGAAAGTGAAATTAAGGGGAAAAATCCATTTGCAATAGCATCAATAAAGTACTTAGGAATAAACTTAACAAAAGAAGCACAAAACTACAAAACGTGGTTGAAAGAAATTTTTAAAAAATCTAAATAAATGGGAAGACATTCCATGTTCCTGGATCAGAAGCCTTAATATTGTTAAGATCCAATGCTGTTCAAATTGATCTACGTAGTCAAGGCAATACCTATCAGACTGTGAAATGCCAAGAATCAGATAAGTAGAAAGTGAAGCACAGGAGAAGCGAGGTCTTGGATAGACTGGAAGGGAAACCACTTTGTTAGTCACACACACCCAAAGCTAATGAACAATTCAGGAATTGCAAATTAATATTCATAATCATTATATATACTCTTATGCTGATTTATGCTAACAATAAACTGTGTACAATTCTCATTCCAAAATTTGAAGTCAGGAGTGGGAGGGGAGGGAGTGGGGGGGAGGGAGAAAGCCCCCGCGGGCCTCAGTCACGCCCCCTGCCCCCACCATGGGCAACCAGGCCAGAGACAACGGAGCTGCGCAGGCCGTAGGAAGCCCTCCTTCCCCGCCTCCTGAGCTGTGGGGGTGGGGGTCCGCTGGCTTCAATCCCACCCCTCCGCCGTTGGCAACCAGGACAGCAAAGGAGCCAGTTATGAGCCACACATACCCCTCCCCAGACCCCCGTCCCACCCCTCCGCAGCAATATCTTAGAATGTAAAAATAAATAAATAAATGACTATTTAAAAAAAAAAACTGGACTCATTCTTGTTAACTAGCCTTTTTTGCCATATTCATAAAATACAAACCTTTTTGGGGTATGGGCTGAGAGAGCTATCAGAATTGAGTGGACCTTCCCTGACAATCTTAAACACTATTTTGCTGCCAAAGTGGCAGACAGACCAGACCAACTTTTGAATAGTGCCTTAGCTAATTTCTATCCAGGACTGCTAAACATCATTCAGGTAGGAGTGGTCACATGGATAATGGGTATTATCACCATCAAAATGATTCTCTTGATGCCAA
>NW_007731653.1:58656-62032 GCF_000696425.1 Galeopterus variegatus
GTAGGAGTGGTCACATGGATAATGGGTATTATCACCATCAAAATGATTCTCTTGATGCCAAGAAAGTTATCTAGCTGGAAGAAACTATATATGTCTTCTTATTCATTCAGCATATTTTGATTGCTTGCTATAGTGCCGAACGCTGGGCTAGGTGATGGGGATATGGCCCAGGACAGGCCCCAATTCTTGCTCCAACCCTAGAATTTGTAATCTAGCTTACATATCATCTAATTTAATGATTATCAGCCCAGGGCAATTTTACATCCCAGGGCACATTCGGCGATATCTGGGGACATCGTTGTTTGCAAGTAGGAGATTGCTACTGGAATCTACTGGATAGAAGCTAGGGATGTTTCTAAACATTCCACAACACACAGAACAGCTCTCAACAACAAAGAATTATCCAGCCTATAATGTCAATAGTGCCCCTATTGATAAAATCTTTCTCAATCTCCCCATTTTACAAAAGAAACTAAGGTCAAGATAATGATGCAGCAAAGATCACCAGTACCCAACTGTGCCGGTTCCATGCTGCATTCAGTGGATTTCCAGTTTTCCTTTTTTTGAGCTAGGATCGAGGGCTCATTTTGACCTTTTCCCCTTTCTTAAAGCAATAAGTTCTGCAGTGGCATTCTGATAGAAAGCTGCATTCACCAGCAATGGAAAACACTCATATCCAATCAGCATGCTTGCTGCAAAAGACAGGCACTAGCCCTGGGTGACAGAGCTGCCTTGGAATAGCCTCTAGACCTTGTCTGAAAGTAGGGATGCTATGCAGAAAAGCATGAACTCAGAAGCCCTGTTTATGCATTCTTTCCTTTTCTCGTGCATTTGTAGATTTAATGAAAAGCACACTGAGCCCTTCCTGTGTGCTGAGCACAAGGCTAGAAACTGGAGGCACAACAATGAATAATAAATATGTGATCCCTACCCCCAAGAGCTCACAGTAAACAAGAGACAAGCAGGTAAACAAGGCCTCCCTGCACACTGAGATAGAGGCACTGATGGAGGCAAGCCCAGGATGGAATGGGATGTGCCAGTCGGGGTTATCAGTTGCAAGCAACAGAAACCAATTTGGGCTTATTTGAGCAGAAAGGGACTTTACTGAAAAGATACCTGTGAGCTCACAGAAGCACCAGAGAGCCTGAAGAACAAGGTTCAAAAAACCTGCAGGATAAGGGAGGCTCAGCAGCAACTAGTACCTCAGTCCCAAAACTACCATGGTGAGAACTCTGCAGCCACAGTAGGTGGACCCTGGCCATTACAGATGAACATTACTCCATCACTAGACACGGTAAGCTGCACTGGACTCCTTCCCCCATTCCCTGGAACTGGCACGTTGCTGCCATGGCTACACCCGGACAGCTTCTCTGCTGTCCCAACTCCTTTAGCTTCCCAGATCCCAAAACATAGTCTTTGGATTTGATCATTTTAGGTCACTCATCCTCACTTTAGCTGCAAGGCATGCTAGGAAAGTGAGCATCTGACCTGTTGAGTTTCTACAGGTAGAGGCAGACTCCACCTCCTGCCACCAAAACTCCAGAAGAGGAAGCACTTCTTCCAGGCTTTGCTCAAATGTCGCCTTCTCAGTTGGACCATGCAATTGAAAATTCTAATTCCTCCCTCCCCTGCACTCATTATCCTTCCATGTTGTATTTTCCCCCATGGCTCTTATATATCTGATATACTATATGTCTTACTATTTATTTGGTTATCTATCTCTCCCTTCTCAAATGTTAGCTCCAGAGGGAAGGATCTATGTCTGGTTTCTTCACTGCTGTGTCTCCGATGCTGGGAACATGGTAGACCCTCAGTAAACATTGTCAAGCGAGTGAGTGAGTGAATTCTCCAAACAGGGAAATCAAAGATCCTGAGAATCCAAAACTCCAACAAATGCTCACTACAAAGAACCTATGGGAAAGATAACCTAGCCAGGGGAGAAATCAGAGAGCCCTCAGTAAACATTGTCAAGCGAGTGAGTGAGTGAATTCTCCAAACAGGGAAATCAAAGATCCTGAGAATCCAAAACTCTAACAAATGCTCACTACAAAGAACCTATGGGAAAGATAACCTAGCCAGGGGAGAAATCAGAGAGATCTCCCTGGAGGACAAGATGATACGTGAGCTGAGTCTTCAATGCAGACTCAAGAAGCAGGGCAGATGAGCCAGGATCAGGAGGGCAAGATTTAAGTAATTATGTGGGATTCCAAGAATGTGCTGTTTCATGGTTTGGTCTGGTTCTGGGATGCTCCTCAGCCAAGCTCCTTGCCTGTTCTCTGTATGAAGTAGGCATGGGTTTGGACCAGCGCAGCAGCAAGCTTGACCACAATAGGCTAAGATTCAGAGCTGGAGGTGGATGGAATCTGACCCACAGCACCCAAGCATTGCCCTGGTGAGTCCCTTGTAGACTCCAAGGGGCACATAGAGCCTTAAACAAAAAGGTGTTACTCTGAACTTTATTTTGGAGAAAGGCAATCAGAGCAGTGAGAGAATAAATAACAATCAGACCTATAAGGCAAATGAGTTTTTCTCTGCTTTAAAGATGCTGTGTTATTACCTGGATAGCTTTGTGTTTAAGTGATTATGTTGCCTAGAACTTTTTAAAATTCATCAAAATTCATAGGACGTAGAAGACCAGGGGGAAAAAAAGAGTAAGTGGCAGGGTTATTACTTGAAGTTCAATTCAATAAATATAATTTATTTTTCTATAGCGTCCTTTATACAAAATATTGCCAGCAGCTTTACGGTCCAACAAGACAGAGTTTGAATGATTTAAGTTATTTGCTCTCAGACCAAATGGACTTTTGTGAACATTCTGACTTCCCCCTGTACTAAATGAAGTGATATACAGCTATTCTAGACATAATTTCTGTCGACCACCATTACTTTTTCCTGCTTCAACTCTTGCAGAGCTCCAAATGACATAAGTGACAATTGCTACAGTAGTTCCCTCAGGAAGGGGACTGCTTTTGCTTCTTTCAGTTCATCACTTCAGAAGGGCCTTTTACAAGGCGCTGAGGGTAACGCAATAGGAAAGAAAGAAGCCAATGCCAAGACCCTGACAATGCTGCCTAGGATTCACTCCTCTGTCAAATTCAACCGGCTCAGCCACTACTATAGGACAGACAGCATCCTAGATCCTAGAAATGCAGATGTGACCCACATTCAGCCTTGCCGCCTTGAGCCTTACCTCATCTCCTTATGCCATTCAAATAAACAGTAATGGAAAGGCAATTTACATCTTTGCTACAGTTTTTGCTGAAAATGACAAGGGGGGAAGACCTTCATAAAGCATGGCAAAATGCAAAAATCCCTTCTTCCCCAGCCTGTCTCTCTTTCCTCATTCTGTGCTCCCTAAAATTCCCTCATCAATCAA
>NW_007731653.1:63311-64465 GCF_000696425.1 Galeopterus variegatus
GGTGTATTCAAGTCACTATTTTTCAGCCAGCACCAAAGTCTGGAGTTCATTTTGTTCTTGCTGGATTTTTATTGGGTAGAGAAATAGGAGCCATGAACATTGTGGGTTCCAACTCTTTCCTCACCATTGAAGTGGATGCTTTGCAGTACTCAGCAAGCCATCCCCTATTCTCTAAGAACAGCCTCCTCATTCACAGGTTGAGATACTGCAGCTCTTTCTATTGTGAGTGACTCCACCCCTCCCTGGACACAGCTGACTGCATGAGGAAAAACTGTGATCAGGGGAAGCCTAGTCATTGGCTGAGATGAGCCAATTAAATTATCCTCCTCACAAATGTGGAATTGGCACTCCTTGGGAGGCTGGATTATTAAGCTTGGAGTGCCGGACTTGTACAGTATGTAAATTCAGGACCAGGGAGGCATACCTGGACCAATCACTCTGTTCCTCAAGGTCGAGAATGGAGAAAACCAATCTCTAAAAGAGAAGGGTAAAGCCCTAATACAGAGAGAAAGGAGACATCTCTGGCCTGAGCAAAGCAGAGAAAGTTATACCCCCAGAGAAAGGTACAGAGATTGAAATAGAAAGAATCTGCCTCGGGTGCCACTAGCTTTCCTGTTCCTGAAAGACTGCATTTCCCATTCATGGGTCCCATGAGATGCCTATGTATACTTCCAAGAGAGTTCCTGATTTGTTTATACTATTTTGAGTAACTTCTGTTCTTTGTAACCCAATGTGTCAAGATAAGCTATTGAGATATTAATTTCTGTCTTGCTTCTAGACAAGAAGAGAGAAAGATGAAAAGGTAATTGTCTCTCTCTCCCCACCTCGTGGAGGAACAGCCCCATTTTCGTTTTTGTTTATTTTGTTTATTTTATTTTATTTAAGATTGCACTGTCCCATATAGTAGCCACTAGCTACATGTGGATGTTGAGTGCTTGACATGTGGTTCATCCAAATCGAGATGTGCTCCAAATGGAAAATACACACCAATTCCAATGACGTAGTACCAAAAATGAGTGGAAAATATCTCACTGATAATGTTATATTGATTACATGTTAGAATGTTAATATTTTGAATATATTGGATTAAATAAAACATATTATTAACACAAACTTGTTTTACTACTTTGTTTTACTGTTTTAACGTGGCTACT
>NW_007731653.1:64916-68115 GCF_000696425.1 Galeopterus variegatus
TTTTTTTTGGCAGCTGGTGGTTCAGGGATGTATGTGAGTGTCTAGTTCTTTGCAAGGTGCAAGACCTTGATATTACAAGGTTATGCTCTAACCAACTGAGCTAACCAGCCAGCCCCTCAAGCTATATTTCTCTGCGACTGTGCCAGTTGAAAGTATTGGCTAGTCTTGTGCGAAGAGGGAGCAGCCAGAGCTTCTCTGAATTGCAAGAGTCCTTCTGAACAAAGCCTCCAACCAGGTTTGTAGTTGGCAGATCATATTGACTATGGAATTAAACATGAAATTAATCTGCAGAGAGGAGAGAAATGAAGGGCTGGTGCTGTGAATCGAGAAGGGAATAGTGCCACCCTGGGACAGAACAAGTTCTTAGGACTGGAGGAAAGGTAGATTCTCTGAGTGCTGGAGACCTGTGGAGATCTGTGCTCTTCACCCTTGCAATGCCCTGAAGGAAGCAAACCTCCAACAGGGTGATGCCTGGATCCTAGGAATGATCACCAAGAACCATGACCTTGAAGCCTGTAAAAGGTCTCTGTATCTAAGCAGTAGCTCCCCTCAGCCATTGGGGGGAGCATCTCCCAAAACAGGCAGCTGAGGACCAAGCCCCTCCTGGACCAAAATAAGCTGTGGGATTTCATACAATCCCATGGGGTAGGGGAGACAGCCCAATGATGACAGATATTGAACATCTCAGCAGTCACATGGGTGGGGACTCAGAACCAGACTTAATTTTATTTAGAAAAATGAACGAATGTGAAGTTTTCTGCACCCTAGCCTGTGGAGCAAATTCATGCCTGTTTTACCAATAATCTTTGGCTAAGGCAGCCATGCACTTGCAAGTCTTCAAAAATTTATTCAGGGTGTCATCTGAAGCCAAAGGCACCTTGGCCTCTATGTCTGTGACTGGCTCTGGGACTTTGTGCCACAGCCTTCGACCTGAAACATCAGGATCCATGTGTTTTCGAGCTGGATACTTCTTCTTAGGAATATACTCAGAACTTCCAGGGGCTAAAGTCAAAAGAATTTCTACTAAGGCAGAAGCTGCCATCAGGAAACACCTGAGCTGAGGGGAATCCTTAGGGATAAACAGTCCAACTCCCTCATTCTACTGGCAAGAAACAAAAGCCTGGATGAGCGGAAGGTAAGACTTGCTCACGGTTGTATAGGCAGTGGTCAGACCTCTAACTAGAGTTGGGTCCTCAACACTGCAATCTCAGGTCTTTCCCTTTCCAAATTTGTAAGCCACACAATTTGTAGGATTCCAGGCAGATCCTTTCTAGCCAGATAGCAAGCAGATATCTATTTTGAGATAGTAAAACCCTACAGGGAGGAAATTAATTTGACTAGAACAAGGCACGTGTACCCACATTGTATTAAGATATAACTTAGTACATCTGCTGTAGCTGCTGTAACTGAGACCCAAAAGAAAGTGATTTAAATAAGTTCATTGTTGTCTCATGAAACAATCTGTAACAAGCAGCTTGGGGTTAGGAAAGAAGCTCTGGAGTGTCTGTGACCCGGGATATTTCCACCTTGTTGATCTTCCACACACAGGGTGTTGCCCTTGACTGTATAGTCCAAGACAGCTTGACCCCATGCCTGTATTCCAGCCAGTGGGAATGGAGAAAGAGGAGGAATGTGGACAGTACATGCCTGTCCTTTAAAGGCATGATTCAGAAGTTGTTTAATCACTTCTTCTCAACCCACTGATCAGAATTTAGTCATATGACCATACCTAATTGCAAGGGAAACCAAAAAGCAAGCTTTATTCTGAGAAGCCATGTACCTAGCAAAAAGTCTAGAACCATAGAAAAATAGAATAATGGATATGGAGGACAATTATATTCTCTTTTTCATAATCATGGATGCAGCTGTTCATATACCCATACTCACACATAAACACACAAGCTCAAACAGAAACAAATATGTCAATCCATGCACATGGTATGCACATTCAAGTACATCCACTAACACACATTTAAATATACATGCACTCCAATCCTACGCACACCTGTATATCCATTCATACATTGGTTCATAGGCATGCACACAAAGCACACACATATCATGTGGCTATGTCGCTAACACACATATAAACATGTATATATATGTGGAGAAAGAGAGAGAGAGATCCTACAAAACCTGTCATTCTGTCATCCTAATCCTCACATGTCCCCACGCATTGGGGATGCCCCTGTTCTGTGTTTAGGATTCATTCTTTTTCTATATTCAGAAGGGCAGTTAGAACAAAATCAGGAGGTGTGTAATACAACAAAATGTGAAACAAAATGAGATATCATGGAAGCGCTTGTGCAGAGGTCCACGTCCATAACGACTAGGGTAACTGACACCTCACCCTCTCTCTTGGCAGTCTTGCCACTGCATGTTTGGGGCTGTCCTGCATACCAGGGGGACATGGAGTGTCCTAGTGCCAAGATTAGCAAGACCTCTAAGACTGTCGTGGGAACGGAGGCAGAATTAGAAGCAAGCCCAGGATATTGTGAAATACCCAAGTGGGTCACTGTGCATTGCCCAACACATAGTAAGTACTCGGTTAACACCTGTTGGTTGGATGGGTGGGTGGGTGGATGGATAAATGGATGGATGCACTTAAATAAATAAATAAATGAAAATCCATAAGACGGGCTTATTATTATCTTCCTCATTTTACATTTTGTGATGATTAATTTTATGTGTCAAGTTGACTGGGCTAAGAGATGCCCAGACAGCTGGTAAAACATTATTTCTGGGTGTGTCTGTGAGGTTGCTTCCAGTAGATATTAGCATTTGAATCAGGAGACTCAAGTGAAAGCAGATGATCCTCTGCCTAGGTGGGTAGGCATCATTCAATCCACTGAATGTCTGAATAGAGCAAAAAGGCAGAGGAAGGGTGAATCTACTGTCTTTTCATGAGCTGGGACATCATCTTCTCCTGTCCTCAGACATCAAATCTCCTGGTTCTTGGGTCTCCAGACCTGAACTAGGACTTACACCACTGGCTTCTCTGGTTCTCAGGCCTTTGAGCTTGAACTGGAACTACACCACTGGCTTTCCTAGGTCTCAGTTTGCAGATGGCAGATCATGGGACTTCTCAGTCTCCATAATCACATGAGCCAAACTCTCCCAATAAAGCTTTCTCTCTCTCTCTCTCTCTCTCTCTCTCTCTCTCTCTCTCTCTATATATATATATATATATATATATATA
>NW_007731653.1:68763-94385 GCF_000696425.1 Galeopterus variegatus
GAGAGAGAGAGATAGATATCTATATCTATCTATCTATCTATCTATCTATCTATCTATCTATCTATCTATCTATCTATATATCTTATTGGTTCTGTTTCTATGGAGAACCCTAATATACAGTTGATGAAACGGAGGCACAGGGAGATTAAGTGCCTTGCCCTAGGTCACCTGCTCAAGCTAGTAGATGGAGAGCAGGAATTTGAACCAGGGCTGTCCAACTCCTGCTTGTATTTGTACTATGCTAGACAATGCTTTCCCCAATTATAGTGGGGTTTGGAAGCTCAGTTTATGTAACAGATGAGAGAGAAGCATCTCTGGATGTTTTAAGTCAGAATCCCAGAGCTCTGATGCACCTTGTCACCTTCTGCTTGTCTCCAAAGACACCTCCGTGGACCCCAAGAGGTCCATGAAGCATGATGTGAAATGGTGTGTAAACCACTGCTCTGTAGGATACTCCCGGGCTCCTCCTGACCCTGTGCTAAGAGGCTCCCAGCCTACCACAACCAGAGACGAAATTAAATTCCCCCCCCAAAATTCCCAAGCAATAGGGAAAAAAGCAGTGGGCATGACACAATAAAAAGAATCCAGATGGACCTAGGCTTTTTGAGATTGACTTGCCATTTTGAGATTCAGTTTCCTCAGATATAAAATGGGCATAATAATGTCAACTTCGAAGGAATGAGGTTAGGATGAAATGAAGTGATGTATGTGAGTGTCTAGTTCTTTGCAAGGTGCACATAACATATGCTCAGTAAAAGTCAGTTGGTGGTAGTAGTAGTGAAGGAAGCCTCAAAATATCCTAGTTTTCTGGATCCAGAGGTGGCAACTCCTTTTCTTCGTCTCTTCTGGCAGCATGAATTTTTTTTTAAATTAGATTTGACTTAGAATACCAACTCTGCTATTTACTAGCTGTGAGACTTTGGGCAAGTCACTTAACCTCTCTGAGCTTCCATTGCTGCTTATTAAATGTATAGAATATTTCATAACTTAGATTGTGAGAATCAAATGAGCTGAAGAATGAAATGTGCCACCCAGGAAAGAGCACCTAAGCAATCATCTTCCCTTCCCAGGATTGGAGACTTGCAGTGAGAACTGACAGCCTTCAACTCACATGAAACCCACAGGTGTTTTCCTTGGGATGCAGATTTCCTAGCCACATCTCACCTCTGTGCTTATCATTTTCTCCTTCCCACCAGGCTCTAAGATGCTCGCTTCAGTCTGCTGTGTGACAACTCCCCCCCTGTTATTTATTTATCCCCAAGCAATGAGGAGAAGGAGTAGGCTGGCTCTTGCCTTAGGCAGACTGTCCTCAGAATATAAATTGCTCCTCCAGCCAGGCCAGACAAAGAAAGATTTGGAGCACTGGATGAATGGACTGCAAACTCCTGCCCCACACCCTTGGCCCTGGGGAAGACAGGGACACCGCAGCTCTATCATCCAGCTGGCATCAAGGAAAAATATGATTAACTGGGATTCCTGGAAGAATGACATTCGAGAGGAGGCTTTTCAGGGCCAGTAAGATGATTTACTAGTCCACTGTACCATCTGAATAATAATGCCTGGATGTCCTCATGACACCTCTGTCATCTTGTGGAAAGAAGCTCTGAGCAAGGTAGCCGGAGCAGAATCCGTAATGGCAAGAGGCAATTAGCTGCCACATCTGCCTTTGCCATGGCCACGGGGTTTGAGCCTTTCTCCTCCTCGGGTTTCTCATACTGGAGTGCACATATGCGTAGGGGTGGGGATGGCAGAGGGCATAAAGCTCTAAGCTTGACATTTATTATGTACACGAAAGAAAACAACAATCATGGGTAGTATTTTCTGACTGCTCACTAGATAGCCAAGCATTCTTCCAAAGGTCTTTGCAAGGACTAACTCATATAATCTTCACAACAACCCTATGAGCTAGATAATTTTAATTATACCCATGGACAGGTGTGGAAACTGAGGCACAGGGAGCCATCCCCCCAACCTCCCCACCAGGTCACACAGCTGGGAAGTGGCAGAACCTGGATTTGAACTTAGGACATTTGGCTGCAGAGCTCACGCTCTACATGACTGCTCAATATCACAGCTCCAGGACCCATCCATGGAGTTCAAGTTCCCTTAGGCACTAAGATCCTGTCTGGCAGTCAAATATTCATTCTGTCAGCTGTTCCTTCAACAAACAAGTCCTGGGCACCTGCCATGTGCCTGGCGCTGAGTTGGGCACACTGGTGGTTTGGAGATGAATCAGATCAGGATCCTGCACTAAAAGAGCAATCAGAAGGACTAGACACATGCACAGTCATTGTGCTGGGTATTGTGCATTAATTCACTTCCTCTGCAATACCACCTTATGAAGTAGGTGCAATTATTATACCCATTTTACAAATGAGGAAAATGAGATACAAAAATTCAGTGATGATGCCAAGATCACAGAAGGAATGGAAACCAGGCAGTGTAAATAGAGCCTTCTCCTTGGCCCTTCCACTTCATACCATATAGGGAAGAATGTGGTAAGGCCATATGGGTATCCAGATAAAGTGCTAACAGTAGTCTACAAAGGGACCCAGGGAAGGCTTCCCAGATCCATCACTACTTGGGGGCCTTGAAAGATGGGGAAGATTTGGACAGATGGGGAAGGGACAGAGTAGGCATTCAGGCAAATGAAACAGCCTGAGTGACTGTATGGAGAGGGGGTACCGTGTGGGCTTGGAAATTGGTCAGGGTGCAGCCCAGCTTCACTGGCCAGTGGGGAGAGTCCTGGAAGAGAAGGTTGGTAAGAAGGGTTCGTGCACCGGGCTCAGACCATCGGATCCTGAACCATGAGCAAGTTTGGAGTCACTGGAGTTTTAGAGCAGAAGAGACCTGCTCAGATCTGTGTTTTGGGGGGTGAATTGGAGGGGCTGAGCCCCAAGGTGAGGAATAGAGAGGAAAGTGCAGGCATTTGTGGAAGATTCTGTGAAACTTGAGGAAGACGAGGGAGAGGAAGGGGAAAGGGAGGGAGAGAGATAAAACCCAAGGAAAAGAAGAGGAGACAGGAGTAAAGAAAGAGCAAGGAGAAGAAGGAAGAAGGAGGGAAAGAAAAGAAGGGAAAGAAGAAAATATCTCCTATGAGGGTGGCAGGCACGTGCAATCTCTGTTTTCCCTCAGTAGAGGCTCACACATCTGATGACAGGTACACACCAGAGATATGGGGAAGCATCCAGCCATGGGATTAAACAATCTTGAGTCCCATAGTTAGAAGGGTGGTTTCCTTTAAATTCTCTTCACTCCTGATTACATCAAAGGGAGAACTCCAGTTTGGTGCTAATATGTCTTAATACCCCTCTAATGCCTGCTAGTCTTCCTTTTTGACAGTCAGCCTTAGGCCCACAGCCTTCGGTGGGCAGTGGTAAACAGCTAGCATTTGAGAATGTGATTTCATTTTCATTTTTATTATGGGGACCAGATAAAGAAAAACCCACAAAGGTGTTGCCCAAATGACCAAAGTGCTGGTTTTCCACCCCTCTGGCTGTACTTCAGAATCATCTGGGAGTTTAAAAAATACTGACTTTGAGGCTGCACCCTGAGAGATTCTGACTCAGTGGGCCTGAGATAGGGCCAATGCATCAGTATTATTTTAAATCTTCTGAGATAGTTCTGAAGAGTAGTTGCAGTGAGAATTACTGGCTAAAGTCTTGGAAATAAATGTCCCATGAGCTTGTTTAAATCATCACCTGCATGTCATTACTCTGGGGATGGAGATGATATTCCCTATCTCACACCATTGCTGATGACTAAGGGATCTTACCCTAAGGTGTTCATTTCTTCTCCTGTAATCACCCCCCACCCCCATCTTCATTCCAACACCTGGGAGGCTAGCCCAGGCCCAGAATAACGGCACCAAAATGTCCTGTAAGGTCCTCTGCCTTGATGGAGACTACACAGAGCTACCCCCCTGTGAAGGTACGGCAGCTTCTAAAACCTTTCTGTCCTAAGCCGTTTTGTTTTCCAAGTGCCTGTAGCCCCAGCTCTGACAACATTACAATTCAACAGCCTTGCAGAGGAGCCTGGGGAATCCCATGTCCTCTTCCCAACTTAGCCAGCCCAGCCCATCCATCCCCAGTGGAGGAAGCCGGCATGTGGTGTTCTTTTAATTAAGTCCCACATCAGTGCCAAGCACTCCCAGAGACAGAGCGTAGGAGGAGTCTCTGAAGTGAGGCAGGTTGACAAGGTGGGGGTCATGATGAATCTTTCCACACCAGACCAAATTTGCTTCTAACGACTTGTGATCCAGCTGGCATCAATCTCGGCTAGCAGGGGCCCCCATGATGCATTTGTTTTCTCTGCAAACCAGAACCAAGTTTTCATTCAGGGGAAGTCGATTCTTAAGGATGCTATTGCCTGAGACACATGAATCTGCAAAACAGATTAATTGCTTGTGGGGCCATGTTAGAAACACAAGTGAGTGAAACCCACCAGGATGGGGGATAGTGGGGAGTAGAGGAGACTGTGGCAAAGTGGAAAGCAGATGCCTAAGGCATCTGATGTGGAGGTCCAGACATCTGCTGCTCTGGGAGAATCGGGGTCCGGTATAGCCCAGTCTTCTGATCTTTTAGGAAAGCAACCTTCCCATTTCACTTAGAGAAAAAACCAAAGTTTTAACAGCTTACAGGACCCTCCATGATCTATCCCCTCCCCCCACTATTGTCATCTTTGTGGCCTCATTTCCTACCACTCCCATCCCATTGCTCTGCTCCAGCCATTGTGGCATTCTGGCTGAGGATCATTTAGACACCAGCTACACTCCCACCTCAGGACCTTTGCATGTGCTGTTCCTTCTCCTCAGCAAGCTCTTGCTCTAGACATCTCCATGGCTCATTTCCTCACCACCTTCAAATCTTTGTTCTAATGTCCACCCTCTCAATGTGACCCAATCTAACTACCCTATTGAATACTGCCATCTGCCCACCCCACACCCCAGCCCTCCACAACTCCCATCACAGCTCTAATTATTTTTTTCTTATACTTTTATCATCTATTAGAATATAAGCCCAACAAGGGGAGGGTCTGTTTTATTTACCACTATATCTTAAGCACCTAGAATCATTCCTGATATATAATAAGTGATCAACAAACATTTGTTCAATGAATAACTGGAATCTGGTGTTGTGGATAAATTGTGCTCCCTTCTCCAAGTTCATATGCTGAAGTGCTAACCCTCGATGTGACTGTATTTGGAGATAGGGCCTTTTAAGGAAGTAATTAAGGTTAAATGAGGTCATGGGGGGGTCCAGTTACTTAACCCCTGTGAGCCTCAGTGTTCTCATCTGTAGAAGGGAGGGTATGATATTATTTTTGACAAGGTTAAATGGGAAAACATTGTTAGTATATAGCACATAGCAATAATAGCTCATATTCATTGAGTGCTAACTATGTACCAGACACTGTTCTAAGTAATCTACACATATTAATTCATTAAATCTTTCCAAAACTTTGAGAATAGAGACTGTTGTTTGGCCCATCTTACAAATAAGAAAATAGGGGCTCTGAGAGTTATATTCAAAGTCATTTGCTAGTGAGAAACAGGGAACAAATTTAAACAAAGCCGGTCTGGCTCCACATCCCAAACCCTTAACCAATGGGTTATATGAGTTCATTTCCATCCTTAAATCTTTAAATACACATAAATGGAGGTGGAAAGGAATTAAAACAGAGCTCTATGGCCAAGTTACATAATAGCATTGTGGACTGGATGCAGGGATGGCCTCCCTGGTGCGGCCAGGACACCTTTTAAGCGCCAGTGTTGGAGTCTAATCCAAGAAGACTGGTGTCCTCATAGGAAGAGGAAAAGAGAGCAGGGATGTTCCTGTACATAGAAAAAGCCATGTGAGGACACAACAAGAAGGTGGCCGTCTGCAAGCCAAAGAGAGAAGCCTCACCAGAAAGCAACCCCATCAGCATCTTGACCTTGAACTTCCAATTGTTAAGTAACTGGCCCTGGGTCAAGCAGCTCAATGGGGATGTTGTCAACATTCAAAGCCATGTCTTTCTGCCCTAGCCTACTACTTTGCTTCCCCAAAATCAGTACACAAGGAAAGCCAAGGTTTAATACACACATGTTGATGCTTTTGAATATACTGTTTCAATTATCCTGAAACCACACCATGAAGTATGGAATAGCAGCCTCAACCAGCACATGAAGAAACTGACTCTCAGTGAAGTTAAATAAATCGCCAAAGGTCACATTGCTAATAAGAGCAATCAGGCTTTGAATCCAGATTAGTTTGACTCCAGAAGCTCACTCCACTGTGCCTGGCCACCTCTTGTAATAATTAAAGCTATTTATTGAGCCTTCTTTTATGTCATAGGCAAAGTACAACTCTCACAGATCCCTCTGAGGCAGGGCGTGGTGTCCTCATTTTAGAGGCAAGGAAACTGAGGCTCAGGGAGCTAAATTTGTTGCCCAAGTGCATATAGCTCATAAGGCGCACAGGTGGGACTAGGGCACAAGTCTGCCACAGCCATGGCATTTGTTCTTGCCCAACCTCAACCTGCAGAGCCTAAAGGCATCCCATAATGACAAAATTCTTCCCACCATATCACTGGCCACATCATGGCTGTGCCATAGTGGCTCATTGATTGGAATGCTTTTACTGTAATTCAGAATTCATGATACTTTGACCAAAATTGAAGTTTCTCTGCGTGCTATAAAGAAAAGATTGGCCTACGTTGGAGTGAAAATAATTTTATGGGCTCCTCTTGACATATGCAAGGCATCTGTTCTTTAAGAAGCTCGTACATCTGAAACCTGTATCCTTTTGAAGAACGATCCCCAAAAACTATTGAGAAAGAACTTGAAGTTGCCAACTTTGTTAGCTGATTAATTAATTGCCTGTCAGCTGGTGACATCAAGGAGCTGGTGAGGCTGGTGCAACTCTGCCCTTCAAATGAGAGATGGCAAAGCTAACTCGCAGCTGGACTCCATCTCAACTGCCTGGATGAAGCCAGTTCCTTAACGCAGTCCAAGTGAGGACTTTGGGTGACTTCTTCCACTTTGTATTGCTGTAACAGAATACCAAAAACTGGGTAATTTATAAAGAAAAGAAATTTGTTTCTCCCGTTCTGGAGGCTGGGAAGTCCCATATGAAGGGGCCAGCATCTGGTAAGGACCTTCTTGCTACATTATCCTGTGGTTGAAGGGGCAAGGGTGATAGAGCTGAACTTGCTTTTATAGCAAACCCACTCCCTCAATAATAGCATTAATCCGTTTTCTGCCTGCATGGCCTTTTAAAGTTCCCACCTTTCAACACTGTTGCCCTTGTTAGGTTTCCAACACATGAACTTTGGCAAACATATTCCAACCATAGCATTTGGGAATCAGAGTTTTCCCACACATCAAGAGCCCTTTCTGCAAAGACACAAGAGCAAATCACAAATGGTTAATAAAATAAAAGCAAAATTTGCAGTGAGATAAATCTTCTCCTGGACTTTCCAATTACATGAGCCAACAGTGCCTCTGGATAGAGAATGAAAACCCAAACCTGGGTGCAGAAGGGAGGATGTATTTAGCTATCCACTGGATCTCCTGTGACACTACACGACCCAGCCATGGAAACCTTGATATTCCACAATACCAGCATGCGCAAGATCACAAAGCAGCCCAAGAAAAAGCTCCTGCTATTTCAGAATCACATAAGCAAATACAAGTAAACCAAGAAAACCTTAATGTTTTGCCTTCTTAAGAGGACCTACTGTTTTAACTCATGTTAGCATATTAATCGCCCTTATGCAGCTGGGTGCTGCTGCTAATTACAAATGAATAGTATTTATTCATTATAGAAGACCCAGCAGGAGAGTCTCTCTACTTAGCAACCCTATGTTAATTTGAGTTTGGCTTTTGAAGGTCATAAAACTGCTCTGAATTAAAAAGTTTTTAAAAGAGAAAGTCCTTTCCCCTTCTCTCCTTCACTGTTTGCAAGGAAATTCTGGGTAGAGAGCTTCTGACCCTTTCTTTCTCATTACCCTTTCTTGCTCATACTCTGATCAGAGAGAGTCTGTTTTCCCAGGTTAACAGGCAATCATGTTAACAGCTACTGCTAATGCATGGCACACACCCTTTGCCTCTTTCCCTCTTATTTGCTTTTTCCAATATCTGCATTTCAGCACTGCAACCTCTCTCCCCTTCTGCATGTAGGAAGCACCCCTCCCACCAGGCAGAATTTCTGTTTATGCATCCTTGCATGTACCTGGGTGGTAAGTCTGGCCAACCTTTCATTGACAGAATAGCTCCCTTCAAGTCAGGGGTTAAGGGAGTGAGAGGCCCCAATTTGGGCTTGAATCTAAACTGTATTCTTATTCCAATTTTCACCTGAGAATCCTAGTTGAGAGAGGCGGCAGGCTGCTCTTCTATGTCATCAGAGCAGGAATGCCTCGTTTGTCTAGTGATGGTCGTGTACAATGTCCATTGTACAGAGCTTAGAAAAGATAATGAGGGGGTGGCACTTTGCACTTCTCTTGCAGTCTATAATGTAGTCATTTCAAAGGAATCTTTATTGTGATTAGTCTGAAGTATTAAGGCTCGAGCCTGTAAGTTTATCTGCCCTGTGGAATGACTTGAATGCATTATTGTCTAACTCTCTAATAATAACACTTAATATTTATTTAGGAATTAACCCTCATTTTAATTTTTCTTACATGTATTATTGTCATTTCACAATAATCTTAAGAGGCAGTACTAATATTATCTTCTTTTTCATGAGGAAACTGAGTCTCGGAGAGGTCAAACAGCTTGTCTAAAGTCACACAGCTAGTAAAATACCACAGGAGAAACTGGTTATAACTGACTCCAGAGCTCTGAACTGCTGCTCTCTGGTGGCTTATCAATAGTTTGGGGCTTTTAAATGGAGAAAAAGAGGCTGGGCTGGGAAAATGGAGAGAATTCAAACTTGAAACTGGATAACCTGATGGCAGAGGTATCGCCATGACTTCTGGGGCATTGGCCACAAGTGAAAAGATGGCAGCATCCCATCACAAGGCATTTTAAAAGCTCAGTTTTTAAAAATCAATCAAATTTAATCCATCAAACTATTGAGGAGTTGGAATTGCTGAGAGGATGAGATGAAAGCCTTGAATTATTGGTAATTTTCTTACCACCATGAGGGGAGAGCCTGTCTGAAAATGGAGACCACATTGAGGAAAGAAGATCTGAGGTGAGGAGAGAGAGAAACCAGATCTGATCATATCATTTGAGCCCCTGGATCCAGCCATACCTGCATGTTTACCTCTTTTCTACAATTACTTGAATGAATTGCCATCCAGTTCTTCCATGTCCTGGTACTTCTAATTTAAAAATCACTTATAAACTGTTAAATCATCTCCTGAACTTTTTCAACTTCATGAGCCAACACATCTTCCTTTTCTTATTAAATGTTGAGTTGGATTTATATTAGCTTTATACTGTTGTTGTTGTTGTTTTTATCCTTACTCTTATTATATTATTATTTTCAGAGCACATGGATATATATTTAACAGTGGATTAAGAGTTCCCTAGATCAGTAAAATTTTACTTCTCCTCAAACACAAAATTTAATTCCAGATGGATCAAAGATCTAAACAAAAAACTAAAACTGTAAAACTTCTAAAACAAATCATAGGATAATATCTTTGAAACTTTCTAAAAAATATATGGGATAATATCTTGGAAACAAAGATTTCTCACAAAGCACAGAAAAAACATTAGCAATGAAACTTAAAAAATGATAAAATAGACTTTATTGAAATTTAAAATGTCTGGTCTTCAAAGGATACCATTAACAAAACAAAAAGGCAAGGGGCAGACTGGGAGAAAAAGTTCACAATACATATATCTGACAAAGGACTTGTATCCAGGATATATAAACAAGTAACACAACCTATAACAATAACAGCAAAAAAAAAAAAAAAATTAATTGGAAAAAGACTCAGACATTTCAAGAAGAGGATATTTAAATGGCCAATAAGACATATGAAAAGATGTCCTACAGCATTAATCTTCTGGGAAATGTAAATTAAACCCACAATGAGATACTACTTTATACCCATTAGAAAACCTATAATTAAAGCCTGATAAGATGAAATATTGGTGAGAACATAGAGCAACTGGAGCTCTCAAACACTGCTGGTAGAGTTCGAAATGTTACAACTCCCTGGAAAAAAGTTTGTCAGTTAAACATACACCTGCAAAAATGATCCAATGTTCATCATAAGCAAATTGTGATATATTCATATAATAGAATCATAATCATCCATAAAAATGAACAAACAACTAATACATACAATAACACAGATGAATCTCAAAAGCATTCTGTTGAGTGAAAGAAGTCCATACACAAAAGACTATATATTGTCTGGTTCCATTTATATGAAGCTCTAATACAGGCAAAACCTAGCTACGGTGAGGAAATAAGATCAGTGGTTTCTTGGGCAGGAGAAGAGGGTGGCCCTGTTTGGATTCCTTTCCTTGTGACACAGTATAACAGACTGGTTAAGCATGAACACTCTGGAACTGGAATGCCCAGCTCAAATCCTGGTTTGATGGCATACCAGATGTGTGACCATGGGAAAGTTATTTAACCTCTCTGTTCAGTGTCTTCACCTTTATTAATTGTACTTACTGTATTGGGTTGATGGAGAATTAAATAAGATAATACAGGGTATTGGGCTGAATAGTGTCCCCCCACCCCTCAAAATTCACATCCACCTCAGAATTTGAGCTTATTTGGAAACAGGGTATTTGCAGATGTAACTAAGACAAGGATCCAGATAAGATCGCACTGGAATAGGGCTGGCCTTAAATCCAAATTATAAGAGACAGAAAAGGTCACACAAAGAGAGAAGTGATGTGCCAATGGAGGCAGATATTGGAGTGATGTGTATACAAGCCAAGAAACACCACGGATTGCCAGTGGAGAATGTCATGAGACAGGTCATTTCTCAGAGCCTCCAGAAGGAACCAACCCTACCAACACCTCAATTTTAGACTTCTGGCCTCCTAACTGAGAGAGGATACATTTCTGTTATTTTAGGCTACTCAGTTTGTGGTAATTTGTTATGGCAGCCCTAGGAAACTAATACACATGGTAAGGGCTCATGCTTAATAAATAGAATTTTTTTTATCAGTAAATGGTTTTTCTTGTTATTAAAGAGATGCAGCCCTACTCTACATTCCTGTGGATACCATGAAGTATCTAGATATTTGTTTTGATATTTGTTTTAGTCTGCTCAGGCTGGCATAACAAAATACCACTGGCTGGGTGGTCTAGACAACAGAAATTTATTTTCTCTGTATTAAACGAAACAAGCCAGGCACAGAAAGAGAAATACCACATGTCCTCACTTATAAGTAGGAGCTAAATAAATAAATACATAAACAAATAAATTTTTAAAAAGAAAGAAATAATGATCACAATAATACATTGAACTTCTGAAAGGAGAGAACACGGATGTGAGGGTGATCTGGGTGCGACATCTGTCACCCCATTGATTGCCAGGGTTGAAAGGAGAGAACAGAACTGGGGTTACCAGAGGTGGGAGCGGGAGGGGGCTTGGCGAGGGGCTGGTGGAGGGCCACGGGAAGTGACTGCATTGTGTAACGTTGAGTGTACTGATTTGTCCTGATTTGAGCATCTCATATTGCACACAGGTATTGATATTCAAAGTGGTAGCCCACAAATATGCGCAACCAATTATGTTTCAATATAAGAAAGATTTAAAAAATTTATTTTCTCATATTTTGGAGGCTGGAAGTCCAAGATCAAGGCAACAGCAGGGTTGTTGCTTCAAAGGCCTCTCTCCTTGGCTTGGAAATGGCCATCTTCTCCCTATATCTTCACATCATCTTCTCTCTGTATATATCGTGCCCAAATTTTCTCTTCTTATAAGGCATCACTCATCATATTAGGTGAGGGCTTACCCTAATGGCCTCATTTTAACTTAATTACCTCTTTAAAGAATCAGTCTCCAAATATGGTCACACTGTGAGTACTAGGGGTTAGGACTTCAACATATGAAGTTTGGGAAGACACACCTTAGCCTATAACAATGTTGACAAATGCTTACTGTACTAACGCCTCAGAGCACTGAGCCTATATCTTGCACAGATGATTCAATTATACTGGACAAGGATTTACTGAAGCTTGTTGTAGCAACCACGGAGGTGCCCTGGTCAGGTCTTCCTTCAAGAGAATCTCCTGAAGGAGGCAGGGTGATTGACGCCTCCAGCCCATGCCTTTGTATCTATGGCAGCATCATGCCTGGCCATGCTTCCACTGGGCTGCTCCTCACCAATGACTGAGAATGGGGGGAAGGGAAGATGGAAGAGGGAGTATGGGATCCCAGCCACTCCTGCCGCTGCAGGATTCCTCTAATGGGCAGCTTCTGCTCTGGCTGTCCCCATCAGCCTGGCAGAGACTCTCCTAAAGATGCACGATGATCTGAGGGTTCTCCTACCCAATCCAGCCTTCCCTGTCCCTTTCACAAATGTCAAACTTGCATCACAATTAAAGTTTCTCCCTGCTGCCTTCTGCTACCTTTTCTTTATCCTTCACTGGCATTATCAGTTCAGGATGCTATAGCAAAGTTCCATGGTGGGCGTGGCTTAAACAACATACATTTATTTATCACAGTTTTGGAAGCTGGAAGTCCAAGATCATGGTTCCAGCATAGAGTGGTTGCAGGTGGTGACTTCTCATTATGTCCTCATATTGCAGAGAGAGGGTAAGAGAGCTCTATGGGAACCCTTTTATAAGAGCACTAATCCCATTCATGAGGGCTCCCCCCTAAAGATCTAATCACCTCCCAAAGTCATCACCCCCTAATACTACCACATTGTGGGTTAGAATTTCAACATATGAATTTTGGGGAGACACAAACATTCATTCCATAACACATCTTTTATCCCAACTTGGCATCTACTTCTTAGAAGACCTAAACTAACGCACATGCTATGTTAAATATTTGGGAGTGAGAAACAAAGCTGGCCTAAAAACCTGGAATTCATCAAAGCCATCAAAAAGCACAAAATCATTTGGTGCAAAATCCAGCAGGAAAGCACAAAATTATTTGGTGCAAAATTTACAGCCAGGTGCTTTGATTTCTGTCTTACAACAACACAAATTGAGCAGACACAAACACTATCACCACTTTATGTATCTTACATAAATACACGGAGAAATTGGAACTCATCTCGAGGTCTCTTTTGTCCCAAAGTCTATGCTCTTCACCACTGTGTTCTTAGGGGTTCCAAACTCAAATGCTTCAGACACTGAACAGGTAACAGAAATGTGTGAACCAGGCCAGGTATAAGATCCAAGGAGTAATGGGGCTTGTGGGGAACTGGAAAGAACATGCATTCAAATTCAAGATTTTAGGTCAGCCAGTTAGCTCAGTTAGTTAGAAGAGTGCACTGTCATAACACTAAGGTCAAGAATTCGGATCCCTGTACCAGCCAACCACACACACACACACACACACACACACACACACACACACACACGCACACGCACACACACACACAAATCAGACTTTTAAACTGGCCAAAGAAAATGCTTCTGTGGACAGGGCTCAACCTGCCGAGCCACTTACTGAGGAGTTTGCAACTCCAGCTTTTCTTCCTCATTATCATAATTGTTACCATCATCATCACCCTGACTCCTCTACTGATAAATATTTTCTCTGATACCTATATGGTGAACTCCTACTCATCCTCCAAAGCCCTAGATAAATGTGACCTATTCAGAAACTTCCTTCATTTCCCAAGCAGAGTTGAACCTTCCCTCCTCTCTGTTCCCATAACACTTTGTATATTCCTCCATTCTGGCAACAAGAAGTGCATTTGTTTGCAGGTTTGTCTCCTCTGCTAGATGATGAGCTCCCCAAGGTCAGGGAGTTCTACTCCCTATTCCTCACTTACTTTTGGGGACAGGAAACTATTATTTGTTGAGTGCCTACTGTGCACCAGGCATCTTGATAAGCACCTAATCTTCACAACTCCCCTGGAAAGGCAGTCCTCTTATCCCATTTTATAAACACAAATTCTAAATTCTAAACTCAGAATTCAAACTTAGGTTCTCCTGATACCAAAGCCCCAACCTACTCTCTCAGGCCACAATGCTCCCCAGGCAGCCAAGAGGAGCCACCTGCCAACAGATGGCTGAGGGTGTACAGGAACGGCCACTGGGCAATCCCTGTCCTTTCTGTATACTGAGGGGGTTGGACTAACTGATATTTAGCTCTTTCCCTGCACTGACATTTTATTCTAGGAGGTTTTTTATCTTTCCTTTTGACACCGCCTGAACTATTCGAGACAAGTCCCTGCTTTAAAAATAATGATAAAACTGCCTGTCAGTGGAAATAAGCCTCACACACTATCTCACTAATAGAAGCAGGAGAATTTCTGAGATACCTCTGCAACTTCGTTAGGCATGCAAGATTAAACTCGAATTCATCTCGGCCCAGTCATACGCGCCCTGAAACCGAATTGCAAGGGATGAAGTTTTCAGCTGCTCAGTTGGTTCAAGATGAAGGTGAGGGAGACCTGCAAAAATATGCAGACAGCTGTCCATTGGAAGAGAGGGGCTTCTAATGGCCAATAGCCTGGGGGACCCTGACCAATTTGGGGTAAACATGCAGACTCTGGAGTCAGAATCTCTGGGTTCAAATCCAGCTCCCTCAATTGCTAGATGAGTGTATTTGAGCAAGTTTCTTAATCTCTCAGTTCCTCAGTTTCCTCCTCTGTAAAATGGGCTGAATGATAGAGCCTATACCACTAGTTGTTGTGGGGAATAAATAAACTATTGCATATAGTCAGCACAGTCCCTGGTGTATAGGAAATGCTTAAAAATGCAAGTCATGGGCCGGCCCAGTGGCGCACTGCTACAGTGCGCCGCTTGGGAGCGTGGCAGCACTCCCGCCGAGGGTTCGGATCCCACATACAGACCGGTTCCCGCTCACTGGCTGAGCGAGGTGCGGGCGCGACACCGAGGGTTGCGATCCCGTTGCCGGTCCTGGTCCGGTACGGGCGTGACACTGAGGGTTGCGATCCGTTGCCGGACACGAAAAAAGACAAAAAAAAAAAAAATATGCAAGTCATACTTATTTTATAGGGCCTTTCCAAAGGTGTTCAGAACATTCTTTTGCTCCCAGAACAGAGGTCAAATTCAAGGTCATGCTGGCAAAACCCTGCACACCTCGGACACTCCCTTCAGCCTCGTCTCTTACTCTGGCTCCCATCCCACCCCATCCCTGCTCAGCTATTTGCAGTACCCCAGGTACCCCCCACCCTCTCTTCCTTACCCCACCTCTGCTGTCACATATAAATCCCTATTCACCCTGCAGAGGTCACCTCCTCCAGGACCTTCTCCTGCCTCCCCACCAGGCAGGAAGATTGGGTTGGGGGCAGCAGGGAGATCCCTCATGCAGTAGGAGGCTTGGTCCTGTTGGGGGTGGCTGCTGCCTTCTGTTGCTGATAACAGAATATCTGAAACTGGGTAATTTATAAAGAAACAGAATTTATTTTTCACAGTTTTGGAGGCTAGGAAATCCAAGGTTGAGGGCATGCATCTGGTGAGGGCCTTCTTCCTGGTGGGGACTCTCTGTAGAGTCCTGTGGTGAAGCAGGGTATCACGTGACAAGAGGCTAAGAGTTTTTCCTCATGCTTTCTTCCTCTCCTTATAAAGCCCCCAGTCTACCTCCTGACAACCCATTAATCCATTAACCCATTCATCCATTAATAGATTAACCCATTCATGAAGGCACAGTCCTCATGATCCAATCACCTCTTCAATGCCTCACCTTTCAAATACCATATCGGGCGATTAAGTTCCAACATGACGTTTGGAGGAAACAAACACTTCAACCATAGCAGTGGTGCTCCAAGGAAACTGACCTTCAATTCCCCTCACCCTACTATAAACACACAGGAATGTGTTGGTGTCACCCTGGACTTGCCTTTGGTGGGTATTTAAGCAAAGGGTCAGCATCTCCCAAACTGTGAGGAGGGGACAGGACACCCATGACGATGACCAAAGGAAGCTTCTCTGAGGATCAGACAGGATCTCCTCTTGTCTCAGGCAGTATTATCAGTAGTTGAGTGCTTTCATTCTATGGGGCTTTTTTCTTGCTCAGTAAGTTCTTGTATCCTTCACCTGTAACTTCTGGCATTCTGTCCTCCAATCACATCACCATCACCCCTTACACCCCATGGTGCATCTCTTCTAAGGTCCCACAGTACCCCACATTTCACTTATTATGGTCCTTCTCTTGCTGTATATGGTTAGTGTTTAAGAGTGTGGATTCAAGAACCAGACTGTTGGAGTTCCAATGCAAGATTCCATATTTCCTAGCAGGGTGACCTCAGGCAAGTTACTTAACCTCTCTGCACTTAAGTTTCCTCATCTGTAAAATGGATAGTTCTAATATCTTTCTCATAGTGTTGTTCTAAAGACTAAATCAATCAACACAAGTACAGCTCTTGGAATAGGGCCTGGTACACAGAACTTGCTCAATAAACATTAGCAATGATCATTATTACTACTAAACTGTCTCTCCCTCCCCGCTCCTCACTGGTTGTGAGGTCTGGAGACTAGAGGCTATCTGCACTGTTTATCCTTTGCTCCCAGGTCAAGATTTCACACAAAGCAGGTACAAAGTAAGTATTTGCTGAAAGAAGGAAAAGAGAGAAAGAAGAGAAGAGATGAGAGGAGGGAAGAAGAAGGAAGGGAGGGAAGAAAGGGGAGCGAAGAGGGAAAGCCTTAAAGATTGTTCAGTTATAAAACATAATACTGTAAATAGAATTAATCTAGAATTAGAGAGAGCCAGATAAATACATTTCCACCCAAGTGAAATTGGTTGCCCTGTCTTAGTTTGCCAAATAATGCAAATATCCTCAACCATTAAATATTTCATAATTCCTTATATTGAGTTAATTATTTGTTACTTTGGGGATGGAGATCAGAATATATTTATAGTTACTCGAAAGATGCATTGAATGGCACGCAATGGCTCTCCACGCTGGGCCAGGATCCAGCTGGTCCCTCAGAGATCTACGCTCTGGATACATCTCAATACCAGGCAGTGCCCGTTGAGGCTTGGGGAAAGCCAGTCATTACCTCCAGTCATTACCTGAGTGCTTATCCCACAGTCTCACATACAAACCTCAGCTTTGCAGATTGAATCCCCGATTTTGCCAGCACAACAGCAGAGTATCCATTTTCAGTTGCAAGTTCACATTCCCCAAGTTTTCTCAAGATTAATGTTTAAAACCAAAAGGCTAATTGAATAGTTTTCAATCCAAAATCATCATCTCACAAATTGGATTTCTCTAACTTCATGTGACCAGCATTTTCTCTCTCTGTCAACAGCCAAGTAATATTTAAAGGTCATCTGATGATTAGATGCTCGGAGCTAGAGGAGATAGATGAAAGAAATGTTCAGCGGCATCAAGATTAGATGGACCGATACGTTCATCTTACAGTAACAGATGGTCTTGCCTCATATTTTGTAAACTTCGGTCACTGAGGTGCTGCCTGCATGACTTTTTGCTCTATCCACTGGTACTCTTATTTATTTGCTTCGTCAGGGGCTCCTGGACAATCCCTTTGTGGGGAGGGACTTAGAGCCCCAAACAAATCCCTCTTTTTATCAAGAATTTTTTCCTTTGTCGTCAGAGAGTGCCTAATATAGTTGAAGCCTAGAGTTCCTCCTTAAATGTAAAATTGTTTTTACGTTTTGCAAAATGTTACGCAACTTTTTAAAATCATATGGCAATTGAGAGGAGATACCAATTTTGTATTGAAATGTTAAGAATCTGGTTGCCTTTCAGATTATGAAAGGCATTTTTGTGTGCATTGGCAGCCCCACTCTGGAAACCTTGGCCACCACTAACACATTTGGGTTATGCTCCAAGGACCATGTATTAATTTATTTCTGTTGCTTATAAAAAAATACTCAGAACTAGGTGATTTATAAGAAAACAAAATTTGTTGCTTACAGTTTCTGAGGCTAGTAAGTCCAAAGTCCAGGGAAAACATCTGGTGAGGGTCTTGGTGGTGGCAACAGTGATGCAGGATGTCACATTGTGAAATGGCAGAGCAGAAAGAAAGCAGAGACCAACATCCTTACTTACCCTCCTTTTAAAGCTCTCAGAACCATGCCTCTGACCACCATTATTAATCCATTCACTACCGCACGGTCCTACAATCCAATCACCTCTTAAAGGTCCTACTCTTCAGCCAGCACAATAGGATTTCTCACCCTTAACAGTTACAGTGGGAATTAAGTTTTGGGGGGACATTCAACCCAAGGCAGGCCAACACTCCAGGGCAGCCAGAAACAATGGGATGCCCACCGAGTTCATTCCACTACTATGGCTCTGTTGAGACCCACTCATAAAAATGCCGACCTTCACCGACTAGACACTGATAATGCAAGTATTCTTGGGGACTCACAGTTGTTGGAACAGTCAGTCTGAAGATTAAATAATTATAGCTCTTCACTTCTCTCTTTGTTTAGGGACCTTTCTGTTCTTCCTCAATTGGTTTAGGAAAGGTGGGGCATCATCAAAATTTACATCTGTTTAATTTACTCCTTGCACATCTGTATTCCCTGTGCAAAGCCCCATTCATTTGGTGAGAAAAGACCTTGCTTCCAGCTCCTCCCTGGTGCTAGAAAGTAAGCCCTTGATCAAATTGATGCATTTACATAACTTTTTAAAAGGTCAACTCTCTTGTATATTACTTAAATACACTTATTTTTAAAATAAAACTTTATATCTCTGCTTCACAATTATTTCACAGGTATAAATAAGTGGAAAATCTGTATCAAATAGAAGGCAAAATAAATACAAATAAAATAAGACAATATTATCAAAATCTAACTAGATACTGTGGTTTGCGAAAGGTACAAAAACTGAGATCTATTCTCTTTTTACAAAAAACAAAAGCAAAAAAACCCCACAAAACTTAGTGTTAGAGAAGTGTTAAAGATGTAGAAGCATTTGGCTGAGACTTTCTCATTGATATAATCAGAGGGATTTTTTAAAAAAGAATTTTATATGAGAAATAAAATTCTGCTAGTGGGAGACTGAGACCCAATGTTATTTGATGTTGCTTTGATGTACCTCACAGAATTATCTCATACATCATCAGTCGGCATGACCCAACCTTTAGGAACAATTATTGTGTTAATGGAAACAAAATGCTCAAACAGCATTGGCTGTAACACTCCGGATCCAACTTCATGTTAGAAGTGGACTTGACAATACAAAATCCAACTCAATATGATAAAGCCCGTATATGAAAAACCAGTGGCTAATATCACACTCAATGGTGAAAGACTGAAAGCTTTTTCCTTAAGATTAGGAACAAGATGAGAATGCCTGATTTCACCACTTCCACTCAAAATAGTATTGGAAGTTTTAGCCAAAGCACTTTGGGTTGAAAAAGAAGTAAAATACATCTCACTTGGAAAGGAAGAAGTAAAATTATCTCTGTTCACATATAGCATAATCTTATATGTAGAAAACCCTAAAAATTCCACACACAAAAATACTGTTAATAAGCAAATTCAGCAAAGTTACAAGATATAAGATCAACACACAAAAATCAGTTTGCATCTCTATACACTAGCAATGAACAATCCAAAAGGAAAATTAAGAAGGCAATTCCATTTACAACAGTATTAAAAAGAATCAAATATTCAGGCATAAACTTAACCAAAAAGTAGAAATATTTGTGTGCTGTAAAAAATTTTTTAAATGGTAAAGGAAATTAAAGAAGATGTAAATAAATGCAAAGATATTCCATGTTTATGAATTGGAAGACAATTTTAAGATGACAATACTACCTAAATGATTTACAAATTAGACGCAATCCCTACAAAAATCCTAATAGTGGTTTTTGTTTTTTTTTTTTTTTGGAAGAAATAGAAAAACCCATTCTAAAATTCTTATAGACTCTCAAGGGGCACATAATAATAAAAAAAATTGAAAAAAAAAAAAAAAAAAGAAAACAAATTTGGAGAACTCCCACCTCCTGACTTCAAAACTTACCACAAAGGTAAAGTAATCAAAACATTTTGGTACTAACATGAGAACTGACATAAAGATCAATGCACAGAATAGAGTCCAGAAGTAAATCTTCCCATACATGGTCAATTGAATTTTCAAAAAGAGAGCCAAGACCAAGGACAGTCCTTTTAACAAGTGTAGCTGTGGACCCTAATGTTATATTATAAACAAACAAACAAAAACCCTCAAAACAAATCAAAGACCTAAATATAAGAGCTAAAATCATAAAATTCTCGGAAGAACATGTAGGAGAAAATCTTCACAGCATTGGATTGGGTAATGGTTTCTTGTATGTGACACCAAAAGCACAAATGACAAAAGAAAAAATAGATAAACTGACTTCATTAAAATTAAAAACTTTTGTGAATCAAATGGTACTATCAATAAAGTGAAAAGAGAACCCACCAAATGGGAGATAGCATTAGTAAACCATATATCCAATAAAGGATTAATATCCAGAATATATAAAGAACCTCTACAATCATCAACAACAAAAACAACCCAGTTCAAAAGAAGGCAAAGGACTTGAATAGACATTTCTCCAATAAGCATGTGAAAAGATGCTCAAAATCACTAGCTATCAGGGAAAATGCAAATGCAAACCACGATGAGATACCATTTCATACCCACTAGGATGGCTCTTATCAAAAAAAAAAAAAAAAAAGAAAGGAAGAAAGAAAATAACGTGTTGACAAGGATGTGGAGAAATTGGAACCTTCATGCATTACTAGTGGGTATGTAAAATGGTGCAACCACCATGGAAAATAGTATGGTAGTTTCTCAAAAAATTAAATAGAATTACTACATGTTTCAACATTTCCATTTCTGGGTATATACCCCAAAGAATTGAAAGCAGGGATTCAAACATATATGTGTGTATCCATGTTCATAGCAGCATTATACACAATAGCCAGAAGGTGGAAACAGCATAAGTGCCCATCATTGGATGAATGGGTAAACAAAACATGGTATTTACATGCAATGGAATATTATTCAGCCTTAAAAAGGAATGAAATTCTGACACATGCTATTTTGACATTATGCTAAATGAAATAAGCCAGTCACAAAAAGACGAATATATATGATCCCACTTATATGAGGTACCTGGAATAGTCAAATTCATAGAGACAAAAAGTAGAGTGGTGGTTACTAGGAGCTGGGAAGGGGGATGGGACAATAGGGAGTTAGTATTTAATGGGTACAGAATTTCTGTCTGGAATGATAAAAAGTTCTATAACGGATAGTGGTGATGGCTGCACAAATTGCAAATGTGTTTAATGTCACTAAATTATACACACTTAAAAAGAATTAAAATGGTAAATTTTATATTTTACTAAATAAAAGAAATTCATGGGTCAATCATAAACAGAAGGATGGATAAACAAATGGCAGTATATTCATCCAATTAAATACTACTCAGCAATATAAAGAAATAAACTATCGACATGCCCAATAACAATCTTAAAAACATTGTTTAGTGAGAGAAGCCTTACACAAAAGGATGTATACTAGATGACACCATTTATATGAAGTTCTAGAACAGGCTAAATTATGCCAGAGTGAAAAATATCAGAAAGTGGTTGCCTGGAAGGGGGGCAGGGTGGGTATTGATTGGAAAGGGGCATGAGAGAATTTCCTGGGGTGAAGAAAATGGTCTATATCTTGGTTTTGGTGGTTGTATACAATTGTCAAAACTCACTTAATTGAACACTGAAAATTTTATCATATGTAAATTATGCCTCAAAGACAAAGAAAATTTTTACTTGTTAAAATTTCCTTCTAGCTGGACAATGCTGAGCTGAGTATTCCAGTAGTTCCCTCCTTTCCCTTGTCTCCATGGCTGCACAATCTCCTGCCCATCTCCTTTTGATTGACAGTTTCTTTATTTGGCTCTCTTAATACATTCAATTGGGTTACATTAACATTTTACAGGCCTGATACCTATTCAGTCTTTTTAAGATGACTTTTTGCTGCACCTTTCTGACTTTTTATGAGGTTATATGACTTCCCCACATAATGTCCCAAATGCAACCTTACCATAGTGATCGAGTGTTAAGGATATACTTCAGTATAGCCCCAATTCTAGACTATGATACTACTTCCAGTATATAAGCCCCAGAATTAAACAGGGTGGTCCAATATTTTAGTTTGCAGTCAGATAACATAGTTAAGTTGAACTATATGAAATTGAAACATTTCACATATTTTTACCAACAACATGGTAATTGTATATGACTCAAAAAGTAAAATTTAAAAATTGGATAATCTCACATTTTTCTCAACATTCTAGACAGTTATTCTAAAGTAAAATGACTATTTCTTTAAAAACTTAGAAAAATTTAATAAACAAGTACAAATGATTAAATAATTTTAATGAGATAATATAATATGTAGTTAATTAAATTAGTTAAATTTAGTTAGATAATAATAATAATTAGTTAAATAATTAGTTTAAATGATTAGTCAAGTATGCAAAAGATTTTAACTAAACATAGTTCATATACAAACATGCTCATGGTGGCCCAATATTTTGCTGGAGGTCATCTTCCAACCACAGAGATTAGCCACTCTGTCTTGTTCATGGTTACATTGCTAGTACTCAGTAGAGTGCCTGAAAATAGCAAATGTTCAAGAAATATTAAAATGAAAAATTCTTTTGGCAAGTGAACCACCACATCTCCAAAACATGTATTCCTGACATCTCTTGCCTGTAAAAGAGGGCTCCACTGCATTTTTTCTGTGTTCACATTACACTCAAGTGAACTTTTCTGCTTCGAACCAAGGCAAACAATTGCCCAAATCAAAGGGAAAAAAGGTGGGGATATCAAATTTTTTTCCAATCATGTACTGTATGTGATTAGAATAAAAACTGACAGAGGATTTTAGGTTTGACAATAATGGAACTTCCAGAAGAGATAGTAGAATGCAACCAGAGTATAACTTCTTCCATGAAATATTTAATTTGCTGGAGGAAATATGGTCATCTGTTAGGAGCATGAGGCTTATGAATTAGATGGATCTGTGTTCAAAACTCAGCTTTTCTCTTTTCTAGATGCGTGATCTTGAGTAAGATCCCAAAGGAAGGATCTTTAACCTCCCTGAACTTCAGCTGTTCATCTGTAAAATGGGGATGATGATTAATTATTCAATCATTCATTCATTCATCAAATACATATTAAACACCTACCATATGCCAGGTCTTAAACTGGGCTCTGGAGATATAGTAGTGAACAAAATAGACCAAAATTCCTGCCCTTCTAGAGCTTACATTCCAGAGAGAATAATAGGCAGTTAAGTAAATTTTAGAGTGTGTTTGAAGATGAGCAGAATTTTGGGGAGACTAAGATTCTGCATGAGTAAGTAGGGCAAAAAGCAATGGGCTTTGAGTAATTATTGGTAATAGGATGAATTACTTGTACTAATGGGCAGCTTAGAGTAATCACTTAAATAGATTTAAAAGAGTGATCATCACTAGCTAGATGAGTGGATGCTTGGATAGATTAGTATGATGGATACACAATCAGAGCAACAGATGGTTAAATTAGGCAGACAAACAGATCTAAACAGATTGACACAAATAGTATATAGAGGTGCCCTGACAACAGCATCTGCTGTTGGAATGATAGACTATTGGGGGTGCGGGGTCAAGATGGCAGAGTAGTCAGTTCCTGGTGTCACTCTCTCCCACACAGCGACCAATTTGCAGCTCTTGAGGAGCAGCTACAGAGGACCCGAAATCTGTGCTGGAGTGGACAGGAGCCACCCGCCATGGGACCCCAGTTCAGGTTGTTCCCCATCTTGTATAGAGACTTTAGAGCTTTTGGGCTCACATGCCTGGAGACTGCTGGCCAGAGAAGGCAGGCGGGGCCAGGGCAGAACTTCCGGTGCAGGTTGTCCATCTCCATGAGCGAACTGAGAGGCACGGGTTCCCAAGCCCTGAGCCAGACTATTTGGTGAAGGCTGGTGGGGCAGGAATTTCAGCGCAGGCCTTCCCGTCTCCGTGAGGGACCTGAGAGGCTCTGGGTTCCCAAGCCCCAAGCCAGACGAGCTGCTGAACGCAGGCAGGGCATGACTTTCGGCCCAGGCCGACTGTCTCCATTAGTGACTTGAGAGGCTCTGGACTTCCATGCCACCTGACCAGCTGGTGAAGGCAAGTGGGGTGGGACTTCTGGTCCAGGCTAGTTTCTGCTCTCCAGAAGCAGCAGACCCTTCAGAATCCAAGCCAGACACCAGGGTAAAATGAGTCAACTGTGATACCCTCTGCTGTAATGACAAAACACCAAAGGAAAGAAACCAGAAATATGAAAAATCAAGAAAGTACATCGCCACCAAAGGAAATTAATAACTTACACATGCTAGATCCTATAGAACAGGAAGTCTTTGAAATGGCAGACAAGGAATTTAGAGTAACTATTCTAAGGACACTAAATGAGATACAAGAAAACTCAGTGAAACAATACAATGAAATGAGAAAAAACATACAGGATCTGAAAGAAGAAATGTACAAAGAAATCAATGCCTTGAAAAAGAATGTAGCTGAGCTTGTGGAGCTGAAGAATTCATTCAATGAAATAAAAAATACAACAGAGAGTTTAACCAGCAGACTTGAACAAGCAGAAGAGAGAATTTCTGACCTCGAAGACAGGCTATTTGAATTATCACAGGCAAACCAGAAAAAAGAAAAAAGAATCAAAAAAATTGAAGAAAATTTAAGAGAGACAACTGACAACCTTAAGTGCTCAAATATCCAAATCATGGGTATTCCAGAAGGGGAGGAAAAAGAAAATGGCATTGAAAACATACTCAATGAGATAATAGCAGAAAACTTCCCAGGTATAGGGAAAGTCACAGATTCCCAGATTCAGAAAGCCGAGAGATCACCAAACACATTCAACCCAAAAAGGTACTCTCCAAGACATGTGATAATCAAACTGTCAAAAATCAAAGACAGAGAGAACCTTAAAAGCTGCAAGAGAGAAGCAGCAAGTCACTAATAAGAGATCCCCAATCAGAATAGCATCAGACTTTTCATCAGAAATTCTACAAGCCGGAAAAGAATGGGATGATATATTCAAAACACAAAGGACAAAAATTGCCTGCCAAGAATACTTTACCCAGCAAGGCCATCCTTCCAAAATGAAGGACAAATAGTTTATTTCTCAGACAAACAAAAACTGTGCGAGTTCACTACCACACCACCAGCCCTACAAGAAATTCTCAAGGAAGTATTGGGTTTGATACCACAAAAACAACCATCACTATCATGCATACACAAGAAAGAACAATATCTACCAGCAAAACAAAAATGCTAACAAAAGAGAGAAAAAATAGTTTATCTACCACCCCAAGAAACCAACAAATACAGAAGACAAACAGAAAATTTGAAAGAAAGGAACAAAACATACTTAAGACATCTAAACAAAAATCAGTATAATGCCAGGAGTAAATCAACACCTTTCAATAATAACTCTGAATGTAAAGGGACTAAATTCCCCATTCAAAAGACAAAGACTGACTGACTGGATTAAAAAGATGGACCCAAAAATATGCTATC
>NW_007731653.1:95385-97018 GCF_000696425.1 Galeopterus variegatus
AAGACAGGCTATTTGAATTATCACAGGCAAACCAGAAAAAAGAAAAAAGAATCAAAAAAATTGAAGAAAATTTAAGAGAGACAACTGACAACCTTAAGTGCTCAAATATCCAAATCATGGGTATTCCAGAAGGCGAGGAAAAAGGAAATGGCATTGAAAACATACTCAATGAGATAATAGCAGAAAACTTCCCAGGTATAGGGAAAGTCACAGATTCCCAGATTCAGAAAGCCGAGAGATCACCAAACACATTCAACCCAAAAAGGTACTCTCCAAGACATGTGATAATCAAACTGTCAAAAATCAAAGACAGAGAGAACCTTAAAAGCTGCAAGAGAGAAGCAGCAAGTCACTAATAAGAGATCCCCAATCAGAATAGCATCAGACTTTTCATCAGAAATTCTACAAGCCGGAAAAGAATGGGATGATATATTCAAAACACAAAGGACAAAAATTGCCTGCCAAGAATACTTTACCCAGCAAGGCCATCCTTCCAAAATGAAGGACAAATAGTTTATTTCTCAGACAAACAAAAACTGTGCGAGTTCACTACCACACCACCAGCCCTACAAGAAATTCTCAAGGAAGTATTGGGTTTGATACCACAAAAACAACCATCACTATCATGCATACACAAGAAAGAACAATATCTACCAGCAAAACAAAAATGCTAACAAAAGAGAGAAAAAATAGTTTATCTACCACCCCAAGAAACCAACAAATACAGAAGACAAACAGAAAATTTGAAAGAAAGGAACAAAACATACTTAAGACATCTAAACAAAAATCAGTATAATGCCAGGAGTAAATCAACACCTTTCAATAATAACTCTGAATGTAAAGGGACTAAATTCCCCATTCAAAAGACAAAGACTGACTGACTGGATTAAAAAGATGGACCCAAAAATATGCTATCTCCAAGAGACTCAGTTGACCTGTAAAGACACACACAGACTAAGTGTGAAAGGATGGAAAAAGATATATCATGCAAGTAGAAATGAAAAATGAGCTGGAGTAGCTATTCTTATATCAGATAAAATAGACTTTAAAGCAAAAACCATTAAAAGAGATAAAGATGGCTAATATATAATGATAAAAGGATCTATCCATCAAGAAGACATAACAATCATATATATATATATATGCACCTAATGTCAGAGCAGCCAGATTTACAAATCAAACACTATTAGATCTAAAAAAAGAAATAGACACCAACACCATAATAGTGGGGGATCCGAAAACCCCACTCTCATCACTGGACAGATCGTCTAGGCAAAAAATCAACAGAGAAACACAAGATCTAAACAATACTTTAGACCAATNGCAAATCAATAAATGTGATACACCATGTTAATAAAAGCAAAGACAAAAACCACATGATCATTTCTATTGATTCTGAAAAAGCATTTGACAAAATTCAACATCCTTTCATGATAAAGACTCTCTACAAGTTAGGCATAGATGGAAAGTATCTCAACATAATTAAAGCCATATATGATAAGCCCACTGCCAATATCATCCCAAATAGGGAAAAGCCAAAAGCTTTTCCCTTAAAAACAGGAACTAGATAACGATGCCCACTCTCACCACTCCTATTCATCATAGTGTTGGAAGTACTAGCCAGAGCAATCAG
>NW_007731653.1:97418-136347 GCF_000696425.1 Galeopterus variegatus
AGTGATCTACAAATTCAATGCAATCCCCATCAAAATTCCAATGACATTTTTCTCAGAAATGCAAAAATCTATCCAGACATTTATATGGAATGACAAAAGACCACACATAGCCAGAGCAATCCTGAGCAAAAAAAATAAAATAAAGCTGGTATCATAACACTACCTGACTTTAAACTATATTACAAAGCTATAATAACCAAAACAGCATGGTACTGGCATAAAAACAGACACACTGATCAATGGGATAGAATAGAGAACCCAGAAATTAACCCATATGCCTACAGTCATCTGTTCTTTGACAAAGGCAGCAAGTCTACATGCAGAGGAAGAGACTGCCTTTTCAACAAATGGTGCTGGGAAAACTGTATAGTCATATGTAGGAGAATGGAACTAGACCCATATATTTCACCACATACCCAAATCAATGCAAAATGGATTAAAGAATTAAATATACACCCTGAAACAATAAAACTCATTAAAGAAAACTTAGGGGAAACACTCCAGGAAATAGGAGTGGGTATAGAATTCATGAATAGGACCCCAAAAGCACAGACAACTAAAGGTAAAATAAACAAATGGGATTATATCAAACTAAAGAGCTTCTGCACAGCAAAAGAAACAATCAACAGAGTAAAAAAACAACCAACAGAGCATGAGAAAATATTTGCTAAATATACATCTGACAAAGGATTAACATCCAGAATATACAAGGAACTCAAACAACTTTCCAACAACAAAATAACCCAATTAAAAAAATGGGCAAAGGAGCTGAACAGACATTTCTCAAAGGAAGGTATATGAATGGCCAACAGACACATGAAAAAGTGCTCAATATCACTCAGTATCTGGGAAATGCAATTCAAAACCACATTGAGATATCATCTCACTCCAGTTAGGATAGCTAACATCCAAAAGACTGAGAACGATAAGTGCTAGAGAGGTTGTGGAGAAAAAGGAACTTTTATCTACTGTTGGTGGGTCTGCAAAATGGTGCAGCCTTTATGGAAAATGATATGGAGGTTCCTCAAACAATTGCAGATATATCGACCATATGACTCAGTGATCCCACTGCTGGGAATATACCCAGAGGAATGGAAATCATCATGCCAAAGAGATACCTGTACTCCCAGGTTTATTGCAGTTCTATATACAATAGCCAAGAGCTGGAACCAGCTGAAATGTCCATCATCTGACGAGCGGATAAGGAAACTGTGGTACATCTACACAATGGAATACTACTCTATTATAAAAAAGAACGAAATACTACCATTCGCAACAACGTGGATGGACTTTGAGAAAATTATATTAAGTGAAACAAGTTAGGCACAGAAAGAGAAATACCACATGTTCTCACTTATTTGTGGGAGCTAAAAATTAATAAATAAGTAAACATACAAACAAATAAAGGATGGGTGGAAGAAGACAGAATAACCACAAAAATTCCTTGAACTATTTAAGCCAAGTGCACAGATATGATGGGGGGAGGAGAGGGGGTGGAGAGGAACGGGTAAAGGGGCATGAAAATCAAGTACAGTGTATTTTGAGAAGTAAAATTTAATTTAATTTAATTTTTTTTAAAAAGGAATGATAGACTATTGATCTTGCACTCTGGCTAGTGAGGCAGGCATTTGTGGTGCCCCCACCACCCACCGCTGTTCTACAAAATCCTCTTCATTCTTGAGGGCGAGTTGGAAGAACTGGTCTTCCCTCAGTAGAGGACCTACATAAATCCACACCAGGCCTCTTCTCCAAACCCTCTGAAGAACATTGGCTCTTTTAAGCAAGGGAGAGATGTACCAGAGAAGTCTCTGCAGGAAGAGAAGCTTACAGCACCAAGAAATGGAAACCAGAGAGCTGGAGACAGGATGCATTCAGCAAGGAGACGGAGATCAGTGGCTGTCAGGTTTTACTTTAATAAGACCTGTGGCCCATCCTTCATAATTTCCCATTTCAGAGGACTGAATGTGGACTGAGTATTAAAAGCTATTGGAGAATATTGTTGGTCTTCTGGGTGTGATAACGGCATTGTAGCACTGTAGAGAAAGAAAGACTTTTGTCTTTTATGTTTGCAGTAGAATAATATGATATCTGGGATTTGCTTTGGAACTCCAGCTGGGGGTGGGGGTGGGGTGCAGGAAGGAAGTTGGGGATTTTGGTGAAACAAGCTTGGCAACATGTTTATGGTTGTTGGGGCTGGGTATTGGGTGTATGGGAGTTCATTAGAGGCTTCTCTCTACTACTGAGTGTGCTGGAAAGTAAAAAGTTAAAATAAAATCTTTCCATTTATTTTCAGAAGGGAAAGAAATACATATAAGCATGCATATATGCACTTGGAACATTTTTCTAGCTTCGGGGATTAATTCTGTTTGGCAGACGAAAGCTATTCCATGAAATGGTTTATGCTATTTAAAGAAAAATTAGGTTTTGTTTAATTGTTACCTTAAGTTAGCTGTTGTCTGAGCCTAGAGAAATGATTGTTAGGGCCAAAGTAGAGGAAGAGGTGACAGTGAGCTTCACGTGGTGTTGAGTAGTTTCAAGAGGGATCAGTAATTTAGGGGGAATCACCCACTTCCCAAGAAAAGAAGCAGAATCCCAGGTAGAGAGCAAAACTCTTCAAAAATCAGTGATGCCAGTGGCTTATATTCACCGATCTCCATGACCTGCCACCATCTAAGGGAGGAGGTTATTTGAATTCCTTCCCAACTGTTCCCAAACAGAGTATTTCACGATGAAGAAGAATTTTTAAATAATTGAGCCTAGCTTACATGCCTTCAACATTCATTCACTGCATATTTTTTCACTGTCTACTCTAGCAGGCACTGTGCCAGGCTTAAGGGATATACGGTAGTAGACAACCCAGAGAAGGAAACAACTCATTTTGAGACTTATGGTCTAGCTGGGAGAACAGACATCCTCAATGTCTAAGTACACAGTAAAGTAATTAATTACTACATGGTGCTATGAGCAAAAAGTGCAAGATGCTCAGACAACATATGACACCGGGACTCCACGTAGACTAAGAGCCAGGAAAGGGTCCTTGAGGAAATATCAATGATAAGGTGGGAAAGGGTGTTGGAGTCAGAGGAACCTGCATGAGCAAAGTCCCTGAGATGAGAAGGTGCACGGGCATTCTAGAAATGGAAAGGTTGGTGTGGCTGGAACTTCATGAGATGAAGCGTGGTTTGATCACTCAGGAAGTTCTTAGCCATTTCGAGGACCTGGGGCTTGCAGAAGTAAGGAGACTGCAGCCCAAAGAGGTTAAAGTGATTTTTCTCCAAGTCCCACATCAAGGGCAAGACTGGAATTCCATAATAATAAAAGCAAACATTTATAGAGCATAGTAAGGATATGCTGGACACTAGTCTAAATGTTCCACAGGTAGTAACTCATTTAATCCTCCCAACAACTCATGGGGTATTATCATATGCCTTCAGGTGAAGAAACTGAGGCACAGAGAAGGTAAATAATGTGTCCGAGATCATCAGACTATACCAGTGGAGCTATGATTAGAACCCCAGAAGATCTGCTGCAGAGCCTCACCTCCTGACCACTCTGCTGTCCTGCCTCTCAAATCGAGGCACTTGCTACATCTTTACTGAGGACTCACCTTGTGCCAAGCTCCATTCGCAGCCCTGGGATAAAGCAGAGAATAAAACAAAGTCCCTGCTTTCATGGAGCTTTCTTGGGGGAAAGTGAAAATAATAAAAACCTAAATACATAATAAGGTTATAAGTGTTATGTACAGCAATAAAGAATGGAAGGGGATAGAAAGTGGAGGGAGCTCTCAGATAAAGTGACATTTGAGCAAGGCCTAAATGAAACCTGAGGGTGTGTGGGAGAAGATTCCCCCAGGAAGAGGCAATAGCATAAAGGCGCTAAGATGGGAAGTTCTTGGTAAGTTCAAGGACCCTCCAAGAAAGCACTGTGATGGGAGGAGTGAGGGGAACGTGGTGGAAACTGAGGTCAGAGTGACACAGGAGTCAGGTGATGTACAGCCTTGGAGGTCAATGGAGGAACTTCAGATTCTGGTTTGAATGGATGAGGGGCCCCTGGCGGTGTGAGCAGAGGAGAGAGAGGACATGCCTTTTGTTTTGCTTTGTTTTGTTTTTAAAGGCTCGCTCTGCCTTTAGAAAGTGAGGGTGGAGAAAGGAGACCCTTTAGGAGGCTGGTGTAACAACCCAGGGATTCGCGACAGTGGCTTGGACCAGGAGATGACAACAGGGGAGGAGGAGATGTGGGCAGATTCTAGATGTCTTCTTTTTTTTTTTTTTTTAGATTCTAGATGTCTTCTGAAGATGAAGCCGATAGGACTTGCCAGCAGATTGGATGTGGACTTGAGACAAACAGGGCCCAGAGGCATTTGGCCTGAGCATCACCAAGGACAGAGCTGCCTTTGATGGAGCTGGGTTGATGCAGGAAAGTGAAGTCTCACCTCCTGACACTGGGAAGGAGTCTGGCAGGGGAGAGCAAGGAGAAAGAATGGGTCTCCTCACCCACTGGAGGGACATAAACTGGTGGAGTCCTAGGTCAAGGCTGGAAACAGGCCTGATGAAGAACGAGGGACTTGGATTGGTCAGAGAGGATGAGCAAAGGGTGGTCTACAGGAATCCTAGAACCAAAATGCCTGTGTCTGCAGGGGATTTCACCTGGGATCAGTTAAAGATGCTGGGATACTGGTGGGTTTTGAATTTGGCATCAAAGGATAGGGAAGGCAAAGGGATGCAGAAATAATGTACAGGCAGAAGTGCAGAGGGGGCCATAGCCGTGACACGCAGCCGGGACTGGCACTGTCCCTAACAGCCATGGGACAGTTTCCCAGGGCTCTGTTTTCGGCACTGCCCAGAGACTGGGCATGAGGATGGGCTGAGTGGATCCTTCTGCCTGAGTTTCTCAGGCAGACACGTTAAGCTTGAAGAAGAAAAAAACAGGTGGTGCAGCCACAACAAACCACCCCCTTCATTCAAGGCTCAGCTGTTTGGATTGGAAAATTATTGATGGAGGCTGAGCAGGTGGAGTCTGGGGAAGAACAAGTCAGCTGAGTGATGTCTCAAGAACTTGCTTAGACACAGTGGTTCTGAGAAGCAGATTCAGACAGTCCCCTTCCCCACAGTTCCCCCCACTCCTCCCTACTCAGGCCACCCAAAATGTTGCCCCAACCTAGCCCATGGGCTCTGGACAGTAGAGACAAATGGTTAGGAAAGCTGTTCCAGAGCCCGACTGCTGGGTTTGAGAAGCTGCTCTCCCACTTACTAGCTAGTGACCACGGACAAGTTACTGGGCTTCTCTACGCCTCATGATCTACAGTGATGATCATGGTGGCTGCTCCTGGAGTGTTTGTGAAATCGAGTTAATCCATGTAAAGCATGTAGAACAGTCCTTGGTTTGTACTAAGTACTCAATAAAAATTAACTAATTATTATTCAACTGCATCCACAGAGCTTAGTATACAGTTCAGCATGTTGGGAGTTCAATAAATAGTTGCTTAATATAATTTGATATCATCATCATCATCATCATCATCATCATCATCGGAGTTATTGAGCCCTTACAGTGACCAGTTTACAGGCGCTTGAGTTTCCGGGCATTGTGTAGGGAAAATTAAAAAATATAAGGATATACATCAAGCAACAGTTTTGCTCAGAAACTCAGGGATCACTTTTAGAAGCAGATTTTGATTTTGCAATCAGATGTGGACAGTGGCAGGGCCAAGGAGAAAGGAAGAACGAACCAGGAGAAAAGGTTTTCCTGAGGACAAGAGCTGAAATTTTAGATGTTTCAGGAAATTAGAGATGTTCCTGTGTCCTTTGCTTTTAAAATTAAAGCCAGGCATTAGTCAGTCAGTCAGTGAGTTAGTTAGCTTTACCTGGGGACTAATGGTCCTTCCTTCCTTCCTTCTTTCCCTCCTTCCTTCCTTCCTCCCTTCCTTCTTTCTTTCCTTCCTTTCTTCCTTCCTCCCTTCCTCTCTCCATTCCTTGCTTCCCTCCTTGCTTCCTAGGGGAAAAGACTGCGGGCTCATGAGCTATGAGGCATGGAATTAGGCCAATACACAGACAAACCAGTACGCTAAAAATGTAAATTCAACAATGGCCAAAATTCCCTGAAAGCCAGTTTTCTAAATTTGCCATTTGGCAATTATCTTTCTTTTAATTGACCTAAAGCCATGGGATACAGCTAAAGATGGAAAAATAGAGACAAAAGCAGGCAATGGGGCCCTCGGAGAGCACAGACGTTGAGCATGGTTTGGAGAATTGTCCATTACAAGGTACCTGTTGCCAAGAGGTAGTGGGGGATTTGTCCTCAGCAGAATCCATACTTAGTTCAGCTCTAAGGGGCCAGAAACACTGGATCCAAAGAGGAAATGGGCATTGGAGGCTTTAAACATCTAGGAAGGACTCTTAAGGGAAGAAGAATGCTTCAAGCAAGACCTGGAGACTGGACGCCACCTCAGAAAACATCCAAACGTAGCAGGAAGACCAGTCTGAATTACTTAGAACAAATCCCACCTGGTGACAGAGGAGGTGGGCTATGACATAAAGGTGATTCTTCCCCAGAACAAAGGAAGCAGAGGGTGACAACCTCTACATGGAAGTTTCTTCCCAACTGAATTTAAATTCATAAATTCCACACAAACAGCAATAATGTGACTGGCATCTTGGTGAGGTGTTAATTACGGAAGATGTCTTCTATTTTTTTTCTGTTTTCTGTGTTTCCCCCTTCCTCGGACAACACTGTCTGTTAATTGACCCCATCGACAGATAGACACGTAGCTTAGTGGTTAAGAGTGTGGACTCGGGAGACAAACTGCCATGTGACCTCAGGCAAATCAATTCCGCTCCTCTGTGCCTCAATTTACTCATCTCTAAATGGAACAGGAGGAAGGTAATAACAGCACCAGCCTCATAGGGTGGTTGTGAGGATTAAATTAATTAATGTTGCAATGTTCTTAGAATGTTCCTTGGCTCATAGTAAATAATCAACACATTATAGCAATTATTACTATTACTGCTGCTGCTACCATTATTATTATTATTCACACAGTTGAATGAAACTACTCACACTAAGGCAAAGCAGAATAAAAAATTGGAAAGAGGAGAATTTCAGACTAACTTCTTTGAACTCTTATTTATAAGACGGGGAGTCAACTGGAGAGGGGTTACATGGTTTCCACTCAGGACAGGGTAGGATCACTGGGAGGCTACATTGGACAACATCCTTGTGTATAATCCGAGATGGGCATTGGAACAGAGAGTGAATTTTCAGCCTCTGTAGTGCAGACAGACTTCACTTAATGAACGAGTTGTCATGATACATTTCAGAGAATTCTAGTGGGCAAGAGCTGAATCATCCATCCCACTGGTTCTAAGAAAACACCCGAGGATGTGTTAGGAGGGAATTCTCCTGAAAGTAGAGGCAGAATTGCCTAGTCATGCTTCGGGTCCTCCCCCAGGACGAAGAAGCAAACTCCAACGGACCACTGGCTTAGCCATTTAACCCAGTGATAGAGAGGACCAAGTCCAGGGAGCCAGTGTTTCAAAGGAGGGTGTGTTTCTTCCTCTCTGCATACATTTCTGGCCTCTTCCTCAAGGGAGGAGAGAATTTCTGCCCGTCTGTATCTCCATCATCCCCGTGACACCCAATCCCAGGGGTAGAGAAATTTGTCCTCTGATGCTCTTTGGTCCCAGCTTTGCTGGAGGTCACTACCTTGAAAGGCAAACTTGCTTTCTTCTGCTTCGTGTGATAGATCCAGCAGGACTGGCCCTAGCAGTGCCTTCTTTCCACTGTCTCCACACCCTCTGCAAGATGGATAAAGGGTCTTGCTTCTCAAGGCAGGCTGGGTGTACTCTTGCCTGGGTGAAGGGAAGCATGGACACTCCCTGTCCTTTTTCATTTCCTTTTGTCCCTGTGCCTCCCAGACTCCAAGCTTGCCTCAGTTCCGCCTGCAGCCAGGTGTCAGACCAGCCCACCATTCCCTCCTGGCAGTACTGTGGGACCCATTCCTCTCCACCTTTCTCTTTCCCAACTGCCCTGGGCTCTTGTTCATTGTGTATAGGAACCCTTTGTGCAAAACCATACAGGAAAGTAGAGGTGAGGCTCCAGGTACCCAGAGCCCTTTGCATCTAATTATAGATACTCGCCCAAACAGCAACAGGTTAGGATTCCCACTTTGTAGATGGGAAAACAGAGGCCCTGAAGATTTAAAGGACTAGAGCATAGAGAGTAGGTGGAAGAGCCAGGTTCTGAGACTGGTCTCCAAATTCTAAATCCTCTTATCAATTCACCACTGTCTTTTATCCTCATTCATTCCTCTTCACTTTAATAACTTAATTATCCCCAGAAAAATGTGTATATATATTTATGTGTGTGTGTGTACATATTTATCATGTGTGGATATGTGTGTGGGGGGGTAGCAAAATAAAATATGTAAATGAAAAACATAATATATATACAATATATAGTAAAATCATATAATCTCCCATCCAATGTCTAGGTGTTCGGAGGACTATGTGAAAATCAAATCATGTCATCTACCATTTAGACTTATGGTGCCCATAGCTGCTTCTCCACTTCCTAATTCATGGTAGACATTCAAGACACCAGCTCTGCTTCCTTTCTCATTTCTCAGTCTGGCAGTCAGGTTCTGAGCTAAGTTCTCATTAGAGCAGAATTCCTCCCTCAGTGCAGCTCAGCCTTTGGATGGAGGCTCCGTGGAGTTGAGGATAATAGACTCCACCGGCAGTTTCAATCAGGTAGACATGACCAAGATGCCTGTGCCGCCCACAGTGCAGACAGGAGACAATAGGGTTCAACATGGACAAGACTAGACACAGAGTAGCAGTGGTTTGCACAGACTGGTGGCTGGAGCTCACTCCTCCTGCCTGGCTTTCAGGCAAGGATCTGGAGGAGGCAGGTGCAGAATGGGGAAGTGAGTAATGGGCGCAATAATGCCAACTGGACTGCCAGGTGCTCTGGGGTCAGATTTTTCTCAATTAATGAATTAGTGCTTGTAACATGAGGACAACATGTGCACTTCAGTGCCTGGTGAGAGAGCAGGGCAGCACTCTTCTCCCATTTATCCTGGAAAGGATTTTCTAATCTTCTTGACATGGTGGCAGGGCCTGGGGGTGCCAGGGCTGGAGGCAGCTATAGTAGAAAAAAATGAGCACCAGCTTTGGAGTCAGAAACCAGAACTCTAATCCCAACTTCATTTACGTATGAACTGTGGCACCTGGGGCAAATTGCCCCATCTTCCTGGGGCACAACTTCTTCATCTTCACCTGCATATAAATTATATGTGTACAAATTATATATACACACACATAAATACATACACACATACATATATACATTTATGCATATACAAACATATGCATACACACACATATATACACATACATGTACACACATATATATGCACATATATACACACATACATACATATATATGCATATATACACATAGTATATACACATACACACATATCTGCACACATACACATACACACATACCTGTACACACATGTGTATGCATATCTACACACATACACATATATACACACATGCATATATGCATATATACGAACATGTGTATATGCACGCAAATACACACATATGCACTTACATGTATACACATATATACACATACATATACACGCATGTGTGTATATACACACAAATATAGACATATATACATGTATACACACATGCATATATACATACACACACACACACACATATATGCGCAAACTCCTAACCTCTGCAAGGGCCTGAGTGTTCCACAGTCCCTGCCCACTGTTTGCCCTCCATTCACACCACCCTCCACTCTTGCCCCATTTGCTCCAGCCCATAGCCTTCTTGTATCTCTTCAAGGGACCAAGTTCACTCCCACCTTCACTCTCTTCTCACGTTCTTTTCCCTCTACCTGCAATTCTTTCCTGTCCTCTTTCTCTGGCGAACTCCTGCTCATCTTTCATGTCTCACTTTAAATATCAATTCTTCAAAATTTTTTCCAATCTCATTGTGGTTTTGGTGCACATTTCTCTAATTAGTAATGAGATTAAACATCTTTTTGTAAAAATAAATAAGTAAACCACTTCCAAAGAACCTATGTGGACTGCCTCCTGCTCCTGCCCAGGTCTCAGCCGAGCAACCTGGAAGGCCACATGTCTCATGGTTAGAATATGGACTCTGGAGTTGGCATGTGTGGGTTCAAAACTGGCCCCAACAGTCACTGGCTCATTTAACCTCAGGAAAAGTATCATCTGAGACTTTCTGCTAGTCTGTAAAGCAAGACGCATATTAGGTTCACATCAGAGGGTGGATGCGAGCATTAAAAGAGATTAGCTACATAAGACACACAGGGACTCGATGAGTGGTACCTGTCTCCCCTTCTCAGCACTTAGGATAATTGTAATTTTAGAAAATATTCATCATATTATTTGTTTCATGTCTGTCTCCTCTGTCAGATTTTGAGCTCAGAGAAAAGGAATCATCTCTGCAAGTTTCATCTCTCTCCCCAAGTCCCCACCAGAGTGTGTGCTCAATGAATTGTGTGGCTTGAACGAATGACTAAAATGAAGACATTAGCACCCACCTCCAGGAACTATTGTGGAGGTAAAAGAGATCACACGCAGTGGAGTGCATTACAAGCCCCTATATGCCATCAGAACAGGAAAGATGGTATTGCCATCATCTATGAAATGCAAGGGGAATCACAGGCCCCCTGGGTGGGGGAGGAGGAAGGGTGGCCATGGCAGGGATGGGAAGGAGGGGAATTAGAACATGGACAAAGAGCTAGAGGAGATGTCAGGAGGGACATTAGGAGGGTAGCCTGAGGGAATAGAAAGATAAGTGACAGAGAGAATGACATCATGGCTTTGGTATAAAACATCCAGGCCTTCAGCACAGGCAAAGTAAGCATCAAACCACCTGTGTCAACCATGAAGTCGAGGTGTTTAAGCATCTTTTTCTCCTAAGCACTGACTCTGCCAAGAAGGCTTTCGCTCATTCATTCATTCAATATTTATTGATTTCGTAAATAATAAATATTGTGCACTTACAATAATAGTAAAAATAATAATAAAATGCACTTTATTGAGCACTTAGTAAGTTCACTTTGAAGCGCAGGGGATATAGTAATGAATAAAACGGACCAAGTTCCTGCTTTCATGAAACTTATATGCTAGTGGGGATGGAGGTACAGTAAGTTAAAAAGCCCCTACAGATAATACATCTGGAATAAGTGCCATGAAGGAAAATAAAGCTATAGGAGGAGACAGGGAGTGGTGGGGGTTGGGGCCATTTTATACAAGGGGGTTAAAAAGGCCTCCCAGGTAGGAAACATTTAAGCAGAGACCTGAAGGAAGTGGAGGTATGGCCATGAGGAAATCTGTGGGAACTGCATTCTAAGCAGAGGGAACAGCAGGTATAAAGGCCCTCATGTGGGAGTGTGCATGGCAGATTCAACACAGCCATTCCGGATGAAACAGAGTGAGAAAGGGGAGTAGAAAGAGATGAGATTGGGTCAGGAGGGGCTTATTAGCCATGGTGAGGGCTAATAAAAGGAGTGCCATTATCTGACTTAGCCTTTAACAGATCACTAGCTGCCTTGTGCAGAATAGACTGCAGGGGACAAGGTTAGAAGAAGGAGACTACTGCAGGGAGGAGATTGATATTGTCCAGGTGGGTGGCAATGGCACCTGCGACCACTGTGTGATGGACTGTGTGATGGAGGAGGGGCAGTCTGTGAAATGAGGTTTTTTCTGTCTATAAGGGCATTAGATTTGTATCAGAAATCATAGTCGGCACTAGAGACCTTGACACTCAGCTGGTCCAAGCACCCTCATCTGACCAATGACATTTCTCTGAGGTCACACAGTCAGAGACAGGACAGAGTCTGGGCATGAAACCGCTTCTCAGGTCAACACCCGTCCCCGTGGTGGCTCCTTTTTGGTCATTGTCATTGTCCCTTCAGTCTTCTGTGACTTTGGAGAAACAAATCCACAAAAAGCTATTGTACTTTAGAGGTTGAGGGTAAAATTAAGAACAACTTGCTTTTCATTTATAATTTATGCATTATACACCACCTACTTCCCAAAAGGATTTGAGACTGCTTACAATAACAATCATCTTTAAGCCATCTGCACAGCCACTAAAAAACATGTTTTCAGAGAGTCTTTAATGGCATAAGGAAATGCTCAAAACATGACTTTAAATGGAAAAGACAGGATACAACACTTTATTTACTATAATATTGTTACATAATATACAGATGGGAAGGAAAAGAAGAGCAGAGAGAAGGGGAAGAGAGGGAGTGAAAAATAAACCAGGAGGAAACATTAATAGTGGTTATTTCCCTTAAAATTGTATGGTAAGACCTCATTGCTCACAGCACGGTTTCCCATAATGCTGTATACAAGATGATCTTCAACAATTCTCCAGCATCTTTTTAATGTTAACAGTTATGCATTTACATATCAAATGCGTATTTTTAAAAAAATATAGCCAACACATCAAAACCATGTGCGCGGGTTAGATTTCACTTGCCTTTCCAGATCCATTCTCCACCCCCTTCTCCCTGCTCTGTGCAGAGGAGGTTCCTTGGCCCTCTGGTTTTTGGTTGGTTTGAGCCAATATGGACTCTAGTTTTAAAAAAAAATTCAGAGAATTAGGGTGAGGACGTTTGTCACCTTCCCCTCAAAGCCTTCCTGCTTTGCCCCAGCTCTGGTATGGCTGGGTCCCTCGGCTGCCTGGAGTGTCTATTCTCAGGGTCCAGTTCTCCTTAGGTCCCATTAATGCTGTTCCATTTCCCTTTGCTAGTTCCTGATGTTCCATCGTCCTCTTCCTCTGCTGCTTCCCTTAACCCTGCCCTCAACTCTGTGATAGTCCGTTTGTTAAACTCTTTTTAGTTTAATACTTCTTAAAGTTTATATGCATAAGAATCCCCTGGAGGTTGTTAAAACATGTCTAAAACAGAGATTCTGATTCAGTAGATCTGGCTAGGGCCTGAGAAGTCTCATTTCTAACAAGCTCTCAGGTGATGCTTATGCTGCTGGTCCAGGGACCACACTTAGGCGTGTCATCTATTTCCTGAAAGTTTCCTGCTAATCCTTGATGAGGGCAGAAGTTTCTGCCATGGTGGAAATGCTCCATAAAATTCTGCAGTCTCGGGCCGGCCCGGTGGCGCACTGGATAGTGCGCTGCTTGGGAAGTGCGGCGGCGCTCCTGCCCGAGGGGTCGGATCCCACATACAGCCCGGTTCCCGCTCACGGGCTGAGTGAGCCGCGGGGGCAACACGGAGGGTTGCGATCCCGTTGCCGGTCCCGGTCTGGTACGGGGGCGACACTGAGGGCTGCGATCCGTTGCCGGACACGGAAAAAGACAAAAAAAAAAAAATTCTGCAGTCTCGGGCCGGCCCCGTGGCGCACTGGATAGTGCGCTGCTTGGGAAGTGCGGCCGCGCTCCTGCCCGAGGGGTCGGATCCCACATACAGCCCGGTTCCCGCTCACGGGCTGAGTGAGCCGCGGGGGCAACACGGAGGGTTGCGATCCCGTTGCCGGTCCCGGTCTGGTACGGGGGCGACACTGAGGGTTGCGATCCGTTGCCGGACACGGAAAAAGACAAAAAAAAAAAAATTCTGCAGTCTCCAATGGAGTAGCCACAGGTGTCATGTGAGCACTTGAAATGTGGCTACTTCAAATGAGGAACTGGATTTTTAATTTTATTGAATTTTTATTAATAAAAATAATTAGTTCTGAGCTAATAAAAGTCAGTTGGCACTTTCAGCATTCTACCTGGAAATCTCCCTAGCCAATTGACAGGTTCATTAGGCACCATTTCTATCTCCATGTTACTGCAAGGGACAGTTTTGCTAATTGTTCTGGCGGCTCATTGTTCAAGTCCTATTTTCTACTGTCTCCAATAGTAATTTCCTTATTCACCTTCCAACCTCCATTAACAACCCCCTCCTGGGGGCATTTCAGGTCTCCATCCACTGCCTAGTTCCAAGGCCATTGCTACATGTGTTAGATTTATGTTACAGCAGCATTCTACTTCTAAGTTCCAATTTCTCTTTCAGTTCCCTCTTGCTGCTTAACAAACCACCTACCCCTTAGTGACTTACATCCATCACCATTTTATTATGTCTCCTGATCCTTTGGGTTGACTGGGTTCAGCTGGGTGACTCTTCTGCTCTCTGCAATGTTGGCTGGGCATACAGTGGTCGGGGGCTAAACTGGGTGAAACATTCGAGATGCTTACTCACCTGGCTAGCAGCCAGGGTTGGCTGATGCACAGGTGAAATTATCAACCAGAGCACCTCGGTTCTCATCTCCATGTCCTCTCCACATAGCATGGGCTTCTCAGAGCATGCAGCTGGGTTCTGAGAGGTAGGAAGTGCAAACGGCTCGAAAATCCCAGACCATCACTTCTGGGCATTCTAGGGGTTCAAGCCAGTTACAAAACCAACCCAGATTCAAGGGAGGGAAACAAGTTTCACCCCTTGATGTGACATGTGCATAGAGGGAAGGATGGATTGCTGAGGCCATCTTTGGAGACTCGCTGCCACAGTGCCTCTGTTTTTAACAAAGATCTTTCCACAGCAAAAATGGACTATGTTCATAGACTTCTCAAACTTCAGTGTACCCATAGTCCCCAGGGGATCAAGTTAAAATGCAGGCTTTGATTCAGGACATCTGGATGGGCCCTGAGAGGCCACACTTTTTACAAGTTCCAGGTGATGCTGATGCTGCTGGTTCAGAGGTGGTGCTCTGTATAGTAAAGATGTAGAGTACGTGGTGGAAGTAGCCTGAGGTTTAGAATCAGACCCATTTTTGCTTTCTTGCTGTGAGTCCTTGAGTTAATTATCTAGCCTCAGTATTTCCATGGCCCACTATGAAATGGAATAGCGGGACAACTGCGAGAATCGATAGGAAGAAGTACCACGTAGTACTATTTGAGTCTCTTACTAGCTGTGGGTCTGGGGGCACTTAACTTCCCCTCTCTGAGCTTTAGTTTCTTCACTTAAATTTAAAGTGGGAATGGGAATGATAGTGCCTACCTTGCAGGGTGGTTGTGAACATGCCATGAAACCTGGAATGAATAGATGGTAGATGAGAGGATGAGGGATTTATACTGGTTTCCCTTCCCCTTTTGTCCCGCTCAGCCACATCCATCATTTCCCAGCAGGTCAGCATTTGCTGCTCTTTGGTGGAAGGAAGCGAGGACTCAGCTTCTGAGTTAAGTGAGATTCAAAGCCAGTCCACGGTCTGCCACTAACAACGAGCCCCTGTTACTACAGAGAAGTGAGAATTTGTGTCTCCTCCCCCTAGTGGGCTGGAACCAAGGATAATAACTGAGAACCATATTTATCCTAGATGTCTGGCAAATAGCCTCAGCCCTGTCGTTTGTGGTCTCCATGGCTGGTGTGACTAATGCTCCCTGCTGGGAAATTCAACTATGGGCTTCTGATGACCGAGGACAGTGAGCAGGCACCAAGCCCCAGAATGCTCCTGAGCTAGTTCCATGTAGGCTGCACCCCCCTGGAGATCCTTGGGCCACTCTTGGGAATCAGATGTTCCAGACCACTGAGGACAGTCCAAGATCATTTGGTCATTTGTTTGGGCTTTCTTGTAATCACTGAGATGTGTGTAGAATTCAAAATGGTCCTCAAACTTTGAGATTATGTCAGGGTGTGAGCCAAAGCTGTCATCCCTGGGAATATGGTCACAAATAATAAGGCAAGAAGTGATGGGTAGTGCTCATCTTGCCCTTACTCTGTGCTAGGCTCTGAGATAAATGCACCAAATAGGCACTGTCTCATCCTCATGACAACCCTAGGAAAAAGACAGCATGGTCATCCCCATTCTTCAGGTGAGGAAACTGAGGTACACAGAGAAAGTGACCTGCTCGAAGTCACAGTGAAGTGTCAGGGCAGCTTGGGTTTGAATTTGGGTCTGGCTAATATCAGACTATACAGAGATGATTTTTGAAGGCTGATGGAATTTGGCTTGGGTAGGAGGGAAGTAGTATCACAGTTAAAAATGTTTCTCTACTGATTGAGTGACCGTATGTTGTTCCCCTGTAAACACACACACACAGACACACAGACACACAGACACAGACACAGACACACAGACACACAGACACACAGACACACACACACACACACACACACACACACACACACACACACACACCCTTGGGAAGAGGAGAACAGTAAAAATAAAGCAGGAATTTAGGAAGCCAGCTCATTTGGCTCTATTGACTGAAGCAGAATTGGAAGAATCTATGGGTCCAATCTGGATATGCAGCTCCATGCATAGGAGGCTCATACTACCTGGTGACCACAACATTTTCCTTCGTATGCAGGCCTCCTCTTCCCCTGCAGGCTTTGTTTCCTTGAGGACACAGATCTGGTTGTGCTCTGCTTCAGACTCCCTGTATTGCCAGCCACAGTTGCTGAGATGATCCTGCTTCGTGGCCACTCTGTCTCCACTTGGGTTCTCCTCCAGCCCATCCTCTGGAATGATCTCTGAAAATGCAAATTAAATGATGTGACTGCCCACCTCAATAATCTTTCAGGGGCTCCCATTGTCTTTAGGGTCAGAGCATCCAAAGTCCTTCCCGAGTTCATCCTCCACCACTTCCTTTCCCACACCTGGCTCTGCAGCCATGCCCAGTCACCTGCAGCAATCACAAGCTGGTTCTCACTTTCCCACTTTTTCTCATGCTATTTCCTATGCCTGGAAGGTTCTTTTCCCAATTTACTAGCCTAGCTATATGGCCTTCAGCAAGTCACATCATTCCTCTGAGATTCTGCTAGCCTATCATTATAATAGAGGCTAATAATCATGCCTCCATTACAAGTATTTAGAGGATTCAGAAAGACAAAATGTGCAAAATGCCCAGAATGGGGCCTGAAAGCCATTAGTTACTCCACTTGGCTATGGTGTGTGTGTGGGGGGGGGGGGTCTGTTCCTCGGCTTAGAATCTTCCTTGCCAATATCCCCTTAGTCAATCTTCTACTTTTCCAAGGAAGCTTTCCACCTCACTATCCTGACCCCTGCTCAAGGCTTTTATCTTTTTCCCCAGAAGACCAACCTCTGGATGATTAACAGGGAATAAAGAAAGGTGGTGCTTTTTTTCTCTCCTGTGACCAAGGGAGAAAAGGAAGGGAGGAATGGATTGCCCAAAGAAGAGACAGCTTTGGAAGGGTCACTCCAGCTTGGGGATTGTGTGCAGGGAGATTGATTGCTTCCTTTTCTCTTAGCGAGTGACTTGAAGCAGAAGGATAGTCTCATTCGAGACCATATATAGTGCTTTCTTGGCAAACTACTGCCATTTGTCACCCTTTGGGAAAAGCATGAGCAGAAGGGAAAAATATTAAAAAAGTATTTTACCCTAAAAGCCCCCACTGTCTGTAGGATGAATCGCCTGCTGTGGCTAGAGCTGCAGGGAAGTTTCACGCAGTTACTCACCCAAGATCTTCATAAACTGTCAGCCTAGACAGTCAGATGCTAAACAGAACTTGAGGGACAAGGGAAAGAGGCATAAACATTAAATACATAATCCTTCAAGTGTGTCCCTTCACTTCTCAACGGTTTCTTCTCCAAAGGGAATTATTTTGTCTTTCTTTTATTACTTTTCCTTTGACATTTCGTTGAGGAGTCAGAGATCATCAGTTTGATTTCTGATTCACCACATAGACAGTGGGGCTCTGAGAAAGAAGAAGAATCGGTTTAGAGAAAAGTGGAGTGTGGGAGTCAGACAGTCTTGAGTGTCCAGCCCCATGTCATCACTTGCCAGTGATATGTCTTCTGATAATGTGTTTAATCTCCTCAAGCCACAGTTTCCTCATCTGTACAATGGGGACAACCATGCTTACTCCTTAGGGTTACTGTCAAATTTACATGGAAGTACATATATAAAAAGCAATGGGTAGTAGGCATTCAATAAATGGCTGCTGTTATTCTTCTTGTTGTTATTATTATACTTGAACAGGACACTTATATTTCACAGACCACCAGTAAGAGTCCTAGGACCCCCATCCTTGTCTTAGCACTCTTTATTTTCCTCCCCTGCTTTATTTTTCTCCTTTATCAACACCTGGTATACAATATATATTTCCTTATTTGTAATTGTCTGTTTTCCTTATAGAGAGTGTAAGCTTCTTGAAAGCAAAGATTTTAGTCTACTTTGTTCTGCCAAAATTGCAGCACTTATCAAATGTCTGGCACATAGTAGATGTTCAATAAATATCTGCTGGATGAATGAATGAATGAACCCACTATTGTGATCTGATCCCTATTTCCCACTATAGCCACTAGAAAATGGAAACAAGGATCCTTATTCCAGATATTTTTGCTGTGTAATAAACCACCACAAGCTTAATGGTATATAATAACAACCATTTTATTTTGCTCATGATTTTGTGGGCCAGGAATTCTGGAATCACATGCAGTTGCAGTCAGATGTTGGCTGGGCTGTAATTATCTGACAGCTCAACTGGGGCTGGAAGATCCAGTTCCAAGATGGCTCACCCACATGGCTAGCAGTTGATGCCAGCTGTCAGCTGGGAGCTCATCTGGGGCTGTCAACAGGAGCAGTTACACATGACCTCTCCAGCATGGCAGTCTCGGGGTAGGTAGATTTCTTACATGGCAGCTGGCTTCCCCCAGAGCAAGTGCCCCAAGACAACAAGGCAGAAGCTTTGGCCTTTTATTGACTGAGCCTCAGAAGTCACATTGTCACTTCTGCCATACTCTATTGATCAGAGCAGTCACAAGCCCACCCAGGTGCAATGAAAGGGGACATAGACACCACCTCTTGATAAGATAAGTGCTAAAGAATTTGGGGGCTATGTTTTAAATCCTCCACAGACATGGTCTCACATGACTAGAGGATCTACCCAGGTATAAGAAGTGAGTGAAGTGGGTGTGGGTGAGTAAGATAATAGAGAGTTGTGGGGACTATGGAGAAATGGAGCTTTTGCTCTGTCTCAAGGGACCACCAATAGCTCGGATCCAGCCAATTTTTTCCCTGTGGAAATGTGAGCCCAGGGTTGTCAGATGTACTGATTTTTCAACTGAAGCTTTGAAATTTTTAGTGGTATTTCCCAGTTTGAAAAACATTGTGTGATCCAAAGAGAGCAAGTCCAAAGACCCACAAGTTTCTATTTGTTCACTCCTAAGACAAATGATCTAAAGTAATAGTGCTTTGTGACAACAGAGCCACCAGTCTGCCACTTGTTCCTTCAGACAGTGTGACCTTGAAGGAACTCCCCAAAACAGGAAACAATGCAAAAGACTTCTTTGGTAAAAATGAGTCATTACTAATACTGAAAGCAAGAAAGAAAAATAAAAGGAATGAAGTCAAACATTTGTTGATTCCCCTATTAGGTGCCAGGAGTTTCGTATGTATTATTACACACAATTCTCACCAACAACTGCATGGGATAGCATAATTACCTTCCTATCACAGGTGAATAAACTGCACCTCCAAGCAATTAGGTCCTGTGCTGGAGTTCACATGGGTGGAAGGTGGTAAAGCCCAGGTCGGCAGGACCCTGGAGTTCTGCCCCCCATCCCCGCCAAAAAAGTCTGTCCATCAGACCAGGCCCAGGTGAATTACCAATGTTGCATAATTAATGTAGTGGCCCAAACTGAGTCAATCAAATATGAGATCACTGAGCTGATAAGTAAATGACATAGTGGGAACCATGGGGCCTTAACTGGGCCTAAAGATTTACCATCTTCTATTGTGGGCATCTTCTGGTGGGTAGTCATTATACCAGAAGAACTTCCCTAGGATAGTAATAACCAAAATGTTTAGTAATAATAAGACCACTTATAGAGTGTTCCCTACATGCCAGCTCCTCTATGTATGTATGTGTATGTATATGTATATTTATATACATATATAGAGACTTTTTTCATTTAATCCTTAAAATAGTCCACTTTATAGATGAAAAAACTGAGGCACAGAGAGGTTAAATGACTTGCCTGAGATAACACAGTAGCAAGTGGCAGAATTAGGGTCATAACTCAAGGCTGTTTGACTCAAAGCTTGTTCTCTTAAACTCTAGGCTACCCTGCCTGTAAATTCTTCCCATATGCCACACTAGTCAATGAAGTTTGAGTGGGTCATGTCCATCAATACAGGACTATTACCAGGACATGAGGGCGAGCTGTTTCTCAGCAGGCCTTAACTTGGTGGATTCCTCCCTATCCAGCCATACAAGAACAAGGACTCAGGATCCAAAAGTCAGTGGCATTCATGGAGACTGATGCACACTGGCAAAACTCACAAGAGACTGATGTACTACAAGAATGAATGCATAGTAAATATGCTAGTTTACAATAATTATTATAAGTGCCAAAAGGACTAGAATATTTCTGCTGGCATGAACAGCACATTTGTTTCTTGTCTGAAGTCTAATTATAATTGTTTATTCATTAAACAAATATTTATTGAACACCTGCACCGGGGTGAGCAAAAGCAGACATAGCAGGAAGGTGGTTTGGTGACCATGTAATCAACAAGTCTAGATGGAGATTCTCTGGGTTGTAAGTAACGGAATACTACCTGCACGTGCTTAAACAGAAAGAACAGTTTATTACAAATTTTTAAAAATACAGGGGTATCTCACAGAACCCAAGGATGGGAATTAAACTTTGGCCTCAAGAGGGATAGGAACTAAGAAGAAGACAGACAGAAACCATGGCATATTCCTTTCTCTCTCCCTCTCCCTCCCCTTCTCTTCCTCCTCCATGGTCTGTAACATCAGCTTTCCCCTACACATCTGCTTCATTCTTTTTTTCTTTCAGTCAGAATTCTTGGCTGCACAGAATCTGACTCTGGGTGACTTCAACAGAAAAGCAATTTATTGAAAGGATATCTGAGGACTCATAGAATCTCCAGGAAGCCTAAGGAACAAGACAAAAACAAGCAGGAACAAGAAGAGGCTAGACAGCCAGAACTGCAGCCAAAATCATACTGCAGACCAAGCCCAATGAGGATCCCACTGCTGCCACCACATAAAACCAAGCATCTCAGCTTGCACCCCCTCCACTGCTGACACCAGGAGCCACTTGGGCACTACTGCCAGACTGCAGTCTCCACTGTGCCCACATCCAGTTTGTACATCTTTGTTATGGTAATTTTCATATTGTAGTGGATTGAATTATGTCTGCCCAAAACTACTGAAGCTTGAATTGTGTCCCTCAAGTTTTATATATTAAAAACTTGGCCCCCACTGTGACTGTTAAGAGGGTGGGAAATCCTACTATGGTAATTGAAAGGTGGAGCCTTGAAGAGGTGACTAGATTGTAGGACCATGCCATTGTGAATGGATTAAAAATGGTGGTCAGGGGCATGGTTCTGAGAGCTTTAAAAGAAGAGAGATGAGAGTCTGTCTCTCTCTCTCTCACTCTCTCTTGCTCTCTCTCCACTCTGCCATTTCACAATGTGATACCCTGCCATCACTGAAGTCACCACCAAAGAAAGCCTTCACCAGATGTGTTCCTGGACTTTGGACTTCCTAGACTCTAAAACTGTAAGCAATAAATTTTGCTTTCTTATAAATCACCCAGTTCTGAGTATTTTGTTATAAGCAACAGAAACAGACTAATGCACATATATACATACACACACACGTAGAGAGAATAGTATAGTGAACTCCCATCGCCAATTTAAATAATTCTTAACTCATGACCCATCGTGTTTTGTCTATATCCCCACCCACTTCTCTCCCCACCCCCTCATAATATTTTGAAGCAAATAGCATTTATCCCATAATTTTATTCATAACTATTTCAACATGTATCTCTAGAATAGGGTTTCTCAATCTTGGCAGTATTGACATATTGAGCCAGAGCATTCTTTGTTGTGTGGGCTGCCCTGGGCATTGTAGGATGTTTAACAGCATTTCTGGTCTCTACTCATGAGATGCCAGTAGCACCTCCTCACCCCCAGTTGTGACAACCAAAAATGTCTCTAGAGGGCCGGCCCGGTGGCGCACTGCTACAGTGCGCCGCTTGGGAGTGCGGCGGCGCTCCCGCTGAGAGTTCGGATCCCACATGCAGACCGGTTCCCTCTCACTGGCTGAGCGAGGTGCGGTGCAACACTGAGGGTTGCGATCCCGTTGCCGGTCCCAGTCCGGTACGGGCGCGACACTGAGGGTTGTGATCCATTGCCAGACACGAAAAAAGACAAAAAGAAAAAAAAAATGTCTCTAGACATTGCCAAATGTCTCCTAGGGAGCAAAATTGCTCCAATTGAGGGAGAGAGATATATCACCATAAAGTATATAAACTCATATATACACAAAACTGGTATCACACTTTAAAAATTAAAAATAATTCCTCAAAATCATTAAATATCAAATCAGTGTGCAAATTTATCTGATTGTCTCGTAAGTATTTTTGTTACATTTATTTATTAAATTCTGGATTAAAATAAAGCCTATACACTGTCATTGGTTGCTATATCTCATAAGTCTTTAAATAATAGGCTTTCCCTTCCCCCTTCTCTTTTTTCCCCCTTGCAATTTATTTGTTTACCAGGGATGGGAGAAAGGGGGAAGAAATAGAGGATATAGGTCAAGGGATACAAAGTAGCAGATACAGAGGATGAACAAGTCTAGAAATTTACAGTACAACATCAGAACTATAGTTAATAATAATGTACTATACTTGAGATTTTTGCTGAAAGAGTAGGATACGAGGTGAATGATAGATATGTTAATTTGGTTGCTTATAGTAATTTTTCACCACAGTGTGTATGTAAAAACATCATGTTGTACACATTAAACACATTCTATAAATTTTTTTTAAATAAAAGGAAAAAAATTAAAATCGTGTCCTGTAGAGTTCCCCACAGTATGAATTACTGTTTCTGTCCCCATGTTTCAATTTAACATGCTTCTCTGTCTCCTGTATTTTGTAGAAATTAGTAGTTAGATGCAGAGGTTTGATCTGATCCCAGTGCTTTTGTTAACTGTTTCATGGTTATGGAGCACTCTTCCATTAGAAGGCCATATGCCTGTTTGCCTCTGCTGCTGGATATCAGCACCATCATTTCCTGCATGCTTTTTCCATTAGGAATTAAAAATGGTGAAATTCTATCAATCCTTCTTCATTTACTAGCTAGAATACATATAAGGATAAACATGCCCTTAAATTGTTTGGTTACCTTGACAAATAGTTTATATATGGAAAGTAGGATAAATGCTTGATTCTCTCCTTTTAGTCACCAATTTTCAAAGTAATACATGGGTAAACGAGCATCTTCCAAAGTGGACCTGCGTGTGTTGTTGTTAGTAGCATCGTGAACTCCTGAATTTAAACAAATTACAAGTGTTTGCATCCCGTTGCAGTTATGTTCCTGTTTATGCTCTAATTGTTCCATTTTGGGCCAGTAGGATACCCTTTTACTTGGCTCCTGAGTCCTTTTGATGGACCTCGGTGGCCTTGGGCAGCTTCCTGACTTCCTAGTATGGCACAACATTCCAGGTTCATTGTGTACATTTCCTGCCTCAGACCAGGTATCAGTCTTTTCTCTAAAGAGCCATAGTTCCTTCTAGTATGTCCCAGCTTCTTTGCAATTCTGGCTCCAGATTCAAGCCCTGAGCAGCTGAGCACAGCTGGCCAAGCCTATACCACTTAGCCCTGCACTAACCAACGCAAATGCTGGAAAACAAGGATTTGCCCTGTAGGGCTTCTGTCACCAGAAGCAGCTTTGCTCCCACCAAGATGACAGAAAGGGAAATTCCTCAAACATTAGGAAGAAGGTGGGACAATGGATAGCTGCCCCCCAATGCCAAATGACAGAAGCTCTCTGTATCTCTCTTCTCCTACAACAGACTTTCTCAGTGCACATGGCCAAGCATGGCTGGCCCATAGCCTCCTTGTGGTGGGTGGGCACTAATACTATCATCCCCATTTTTCTGATGGAGAAACTGAGGCTTAGAGACATTAATATGCCCAGATTTCATCAGCCTATGTATTAGTCCATTTCTGTTGCTTATAACAGAGTACCTGAAACTGGGTAATTTATGAAGAAATGAAATTTATTTCTTACAGTTTTGGAGGCTGGGAAGTCCACGATCCAGGGAGTGCAACTGATGAGGGCCTTCTTAGTGGTTACTCTCCACAGCAACACAGGGTGTCACATGGTGAGAATGAGCTGAACAAAAGAGAGCTAACCTTCTCAGTTTTCCTCTTTATAAAGTCCATCAGGACTGCACCCATCCCTCATGAATGGATCAATCTATTTGTGAGGGCACAGTCCTCACAATCTAATCACCTCTTAAAGGCCCCACCTTTTAAATACCATAACTGGAGTTCCCACCCTCTTAGCACTGTTACAGTGGGGGTCAGGATTCAATGAGTTTTTCATGGGGGGACATTCAATCCATAGCACCCTACTAGTAAGAGATGGAGCCAGGATTAGCAGCCAGATTGTGTTCTTCAACATGACATCATCCTTTGGTGTCACCAGCATTTGGGAGCACTCAAGTCTTCCCCTGCCCTGTAACCATGGTGTCTCATGAAGGTGACTATTTCTCTAGTTTCATCTAAGTGTCTTCCTTCTGCAATTATCTCTAAGGGAGCCACTTGATTTTAAAGTCAGCCTTCATGCACCAACCATAAAATAGAATTCAGTAGCCAGACTGTTTTCCAGTTCCCATGTAAGGGAGCCTAGTTATCATAACCAAAATAAATTTTTAAAAAGCCTCATTATTGAACTTGTACCCACTGGTGTAGAGAACGTGTGTTTGCATGAACTATCCAGAAAATATGAACTCATTCCATCATGCAGAAATATTTGTTAAGCACTGTTTTAGGCATGGGGGATACCAACATTAACGGAATAGATTCCTGCTTTCATGAAACTTACTTTTTTAGTTCTGGGTGGGCTGGGTGGGGAAAGGGCAGGGAGACAGGAAGTAAAAGAGAAGGTTAAGTAAAGTATATGGCATGTTAGATTAACAATAAGTGAGATGGAGAAAATAATATAGGAAGGAAGATGAACATAAAGTATTGAAGGCGGGGAATTAAAACTTCAGATTAGGGGAAGGAGGCGGTTCATGGAAGAGCCATTTTTAAAAATTGAAACACAATTGATTATACATATTGTGGGGTACAGAGTTGATTTTCAATACTTTTGTACAAATATGTGATGATCAAATTAGGATAATTAGCACATTCCTCATTACAAAGCATGATCATTCTTTGTGTACATTAACCAATTTCTTGCTAACCTCCTTCCCCCTTTCATGGAAGGGCCATTAGAATAAAGTGCTAAGGGGAATGAAAATGTGGAGCTACATGAGGAAGCAACATTCTGAGAAGAAGAAACAGCACATGCAAAGGCCCTGAGGTAGGAGCCTAACTGTAGGTGTGATCAAGGAACAGAGCAAACCCAGTGTGGTGGGTGGGGAGTGAAGGAACAGCAGAGCAGTGGAGGTGAGACTGGAGAGAGCACAGAACCAGGTCCTATAGGGTCTTGATGGTTACAAGACTTTGGCTTTTACTCTGGGTGACACGGAGGCAGCAGAAGAGTGACATGCTCTGACTCGTGCCTTCACAGTGTCATTCGGGGTGTGGTGCAAAAGGACTCCCAATGACAAAGCCAGGAGACCAGTCAGAAGGCTGTTGCAATAATCTGGGTAAGAGCTGATGTGATTTGAACCTTGATGGGAGCATGGAGGTGGTTGCATTTGTCTACCTTCTTCGTGAAGATAGAGGTGACAAGATTGATGACAGGCATCAGAGAGAGAGGAATCTGGGGGACTCCAGGTTAGGCCTGAGCAAGTCCTCCAAACTTTAAAACTTCCAGGTGAGGCAGATGTCACTCAAGTGTCCTCTAAGTTGACCATGCCAGCAGCCAGAAGGTGTTCCTTTCTCACTTGTTATGTATTTTCTTTTAAAAAAAAATTTTTTTTTGATTATACATATTTATGGGTACAGTGTTGACTATCAGTATTTGTGTACAGTATGTGATGATCAAATCAATATAATTAACATGTCCATCATTACAAATCATAATTACTCTTTATGTCACTTGCCCAATTACTTCCTAGCTCCCTCTCTCCCTTTCCCATCTCTAGTAACCATAGGTCTGTTCTCTTCTTCTGAAAGTTCAATGTTCTCGTTATATATTTTCTTTCTCTTTAACAAGGCTAGCTTGAAACCAATTTGTTTATAACTGAAAAAAAACCCGAAGGATCTCTGCAGGTGGAAAGATTGCACCTCCTCTCTAAAAGACATCCTCTGTGTTTTCAGACCACTGCCTACGAAGACCTTCTCTCATTGCCTGCTCAGCCCCTGCCCCAGACACACAAAGAAATTATTTTCCTGAGAGCCAAGATCAAGCAAGAACGTATTTTTCTGGCTTACTGTGCCAGGCAGAATTCCAATACACTGCTTAAATACAGCCAGCCAATTAGTCAAAGATGTGTAAACTCACCCTCTTATTACAGGCCTGAGGTGTTGGAGTGTGTGTGTGTGTGCGCGCGCGTGCGTGTGTGTTAAATATGCACTGTTTTCCAGAACATGCTGAAATCAGGAGAAACTGTGGGGTAAGAAGGAATTGGAGATGAGACAAGAAATCATGGCTGCAGTGAGGGAAGTCAGACCTACAGATTTAGTGTAGCAGACCCACAAGCGGTTGGGTACCGAGAAAGAGTAATTTAAAACAAAAGCATGTATCTCGAGGCTGTTAATGTATTTATCTTAAAAACTTGTTTCTATGGAAACATCCTTAGACATTAACCCATTAACCATCAGATGGGCATAGATTTCTCCCCCTATAGACCTGCAATGCTGTTTTGCAATGTACTGAATTTATCTTTGGAACTAAAGCATTTTGGAAGACATAGTCACATCCTATCACAGGAAGGAAAACAACGGTTTCTAATCACAGCTGACCAAGAGCTCTGAGCTTAATGCAGAAGGCATCTTATGAAATGACATATTTCCTGACCCAGAGGATGCTTAGTGGTATGCTTAAAAGCTCTGAGCAGAATTAGCTTCAAATCCTAGCTCTGCTCCTATAGAAAATTTGCACAAAGGACTTATCCTCTCTAAGCCTCATTTTCCTCATCTGTAAAATGGAAACAATTCAACCTCCCTCCTAGAGGAGTTGTGAAGATCAAAAAATGGAAGACATAAAATTTGACATAGCGCAGTTCCTGGCACAGAGTAGGACCTCAAAAGATGCTGGTTTCAGCCATTTCACCATTAATCAAAAGTCTTCAGGGTAGCTGATGGCTGGCAATTCTCTCCAGGTCCATTGTGATACCCCATCAGCAGCCGTGAATATTTAATGGCACACAGAAGCCTGTTTCAACAGCATATTTTCCTTTGTGGGCCTGCAATTTCTTAATTGCTCTAAAGCAGATGTACTTGGTTGCACCAGCCAAGTTGCAGGAGATCAGTTTCAGGGCTTGGATTTCAAAACACGACATTGGCACATATTTGCAAGACAGTTTCTGGGTGGGTGCGAGCAGGTATTTTCTGACTTAATCAGGACAAGCCAAAGAATGTGACTTCTTGGTTTCCTGCCCACCTAGTGACCTCTCAGACAGAGAAACTGCAGGATGGGGGTGGCGGGGAGGGTCGGTGGCTGAAATGTATCCCATATAAAGTGAGAGTGGAAGGAAAAGCCCTTGGGTGTCCTCGAGGCCAGAAGTTGTCAGACTGTGTTCTGCAGAGCTCTGGAAGGGGATCCAAAGGCCCTATCAGGCCTCTCCCACCTTCCCTCTTAATAACATTAATTATCATTATTGGAGCCAACATTTATTGAGGACTCCCAACACGCCAAGCACTTGGCATGAATTGACGCATGACATCTTTACGACAGCTCTGAGAGGTAGCCACTGTTCTAAATCCCCTTCCACAGAAAAGGGAGCCAAAACACAGAGAGGTTAGGTAACATGTCCAAAGCCGCCAGCTAGTAAACAACAAGGCCAAGATTCTGACCCAGACATTGTGGAGTTAGAGTTCAGCGTCTTAAATGCTCAGTTTTCATTGTTTTTATTTTTGCAGGTTTCTGGGCAAGAATCCATTTTGTTGCATGCACGCCCACACAGAGAAATCATTCATCTAGTCTGGAGCATAAGAAACTACTTTAGACAACATTTCAGGAGTGTTAGGACCCTTTGCTCTCTTAGCTGCTTCTTCCTAGGTATTCACTCATTCATTTGTTCATTTATTCATTTGACAGTTATTTATAGAGTACGAACTGGGAAAGATAGTAGGGCCAGGTGGCTTACAGCATGGGCTTTTGGACCCAGGCTGGGAGTGTTCTTCAGGACACAGCAATGGCTGGACACATGGGGAAGAGGGCCCGTGGGGCACAAGAGATCTCAGAACCATCATATCACCATCAAATGCAATGTGGGAATGTGCATGGATCTTGAGAAAAATCCAAAGACATGTTTGAGACAATCAGGGAAATACGAATACAGATGGGTATTAGATGGTATTAAGGATTATTGTTAATTTTCTAAGATTGATAACAGCAAGGGGGTTATGTAAAAGATGGCCTTGATGACCTGCTTTCACTAACACATAAACTGCAAGGAAAAAAAAGAGAGAAACAGAGGGAGAATCTATAGATTAAGACAGACATTAGAGACATTTCAACCAATTGCAACATATGGTCCTTGTTTGTATGCTTATCCAAACAGACTGTAAAAGAAAAAAAAAGGGAGAGAGAGAGGCCAAGGGAGAGGGAGGGAGGAAGAGAGGGACAGAGAAGAAACAACAAAGCAATATGAGACAATTGGGGAAATGTGACTGTCAACTGAATATTTGATGATAGAAAGAAAATGACTGTAAAATGTTCAGGTGTGATAATGGCACTATGGCTGTGCTTTTAAAAAGACTCCTTATCTTTTATAGATACGTGCTGAAATATTTACAGATACAATACCTGAGATTTGCTTCAAAATAATTGGCAGGCCGGAGGACAGAGAATACAGATGTGGGTTTACTGCAGCAAAACCACACATAGGTTGATAACTGTTGAAGCCGATGAGAGGTAAAGAGGAGTTACTTCATCATTATCTCTGCTAGTGCCTAGGCGTGAGCTACACAAAAGGACATATCTGTAAGTGAGATAACATTATGTCTGGGGTTTGCTTTAAAATATTCCAGCAAACATTTTTTAAATGTAGGAAGAAAGATGAAATAGCGTTGGCCATGACTTAATAAATGTTGGAGCTGAGTGATGAATCCGTGGGTGTGTGTTATTCTGTTCACTCTGCTTTTGTTTATGTTTGAAACTTTTCTTAATGTAGAGGAGGAGAAAAGAGCTTGAGCTCTTTTAACAGTACCTCGGTCTACATAGGACTTTGCCATTTACCAGCTTCGTGACCTTAAGCAATTGATATACTCCCTGACTCAGTTTTCTCATCTGTAAAATGGGGCAGAAATAAAACCTATGTCCATAACAGCTTTCCTTGTAATAGCCCAAAACTAGAAACAACTAAATGTCCATCAAAAGGTAAATAGATAAACACATTGTGGTGTATCCATAATCAGCCAGACCAAAAAAAAAAAAAGGAAGAAAGAAAGAGTACACATTGTATGACTCCACTTACATAAAGTTTTAGAAAAGGCAAACATATCTAGAGTGGCAGGAGGCATAGTAGTTGCCTGGGGAGGGGGGATGGCCAGGAGGTACAGGAGGGAAGGATTACAAATGGGCATAAGGGAATGTTTGGGGTTGATAGGTATGTTTATTACCTCGATTGTGGTTTTGTTCTCACTGTATGTACATGTCGTAATTTACCAAATTATACACTTAAAATATGTGTAGCTTATTGTATGTCAATTATATTTGAATAAAGCTGTTTGAAAAACTTATCTCAGAAAGTTGTGAGGATTAAATGAGTCTATAGATGTAAAGTATATAGAATCATATCAGGCTCCTGGTGAGCTCTCAGGCAACCATTAGTCGGTGTCAGATTCCATGCTAGGTGCTGAGGATACAAGAATAAACTAGACAGACTAGTGTTGTGAAGCTCTCAGCCTTCCCAGGAGAGGAGAGAAATAAACCACAAAACACTGCAATAGGAAAGAATCACAGCAAAAGGGAATATACATCAGTGCTGGGTTCCTGGAAGAAGAAACATACCAGCTGAGGCCTCAAGTATGAGTAGGAGCTGGCCAGGAAAGAGTCTGAGAGAAGAATGTTCCAGTAAGAAGGAAATCATGTGCAAAGGCCCTGAGGCAGGAGAAAGCACAGCACAGTCAGGAAGTACAAGTTGTTCTAGTAGGTAGAATGCAGAGGGCATGAGGGACTGGAGAAGTGGTGACAGAGAAGAGGTTGAAACGAGTAACAAGAATAATATGAACCAGCATTTATTGTTTACTATGAGTGAGGCCCTGTAATATGCATTTTGCATTCACGAGCTCATTTACACTCAATAACAACTCTGTGAGGTGAGTACTGTTATTATTCCCATTTTACACGTGAGGAAACTGATACACTGACTGGTTGAGCCATTTTATCCAAGATCACACAGCTAGTGAGGACAGCAGTGGAGATTCAAATACAAGCCTGGATGATTCTAACTCTACACCAGACCCTGACTCCTAGCCCCCACGAAAGCATCAGAAAGCCTCTGCAAGTATTAGATAGCCTAGTACCAAATGGAGTCCTTCTCCTTGATGTAATAAGAAGTATTAAAAGAGAATTGAAAAGGAATGGCTTTTTCTGGAATACCACTTGCAGGTAACATCATGGTGGCAGCCCTCTGTGGCAAATATTACCACCCCGCATCTAATGGAGGAGGAAGCTAAGAATCAGAAAGTTCAGGTGGCTTGCCCAAAGTCACAAGCTAGAAAGCTATGGAGTCTGTTTGACTCCAAATCTTAGGACTTTAAATATCACTCTATCTTGAAATTACAGTTCTCCCCTAAGGTGCCATAGCACCATTCCCCATTTGTCCTACTCTTCCCACCCCCTGCCTCTGCAGGGCTCAGCACTCCTGTTTCCCCTTCCTTTGCCAGTGCTTGGAATCCAGGAAAGCTGTCTGAGGAAGATCATCTGACTGTGGTGGGCATGGGTGGAGGGGGACATCAGATTTCCACCTCTTCAAAGTGGGTGTCAGAATCCTATGACACAGGGCTCTCAGCCAGCTCCTCTTTCCTATTGAATTAGCACTACTTGACACAATCCCTCTTTTGCCATTTTAATGTGATAAGTGGCTAATTTGATTGGGCTCAATGAGATGTAAATGATTGGATTCAATAAAGAACCAGAGAGTGTTTCCCTCCACTGGCAGATCCATTTCTCATTGGAGAAACAGTTTTCTGCCCAGAAGCTTGAAGACAGAGCAGGGAAGCCCTTGTCTGCATCTTGTTGATAAGGAAGACTCTGTGTTCCCGTGCCCTCCAGCTCTGGGGACCCTGCTAAGTAGGCAAACCTTTATTCTGTAAAATGGGCTCACATATTCCCAGATCGTTACCATACGTGATCTCCCTGCTCCCAAATGCTCCTGCCATTCGTATTGTTCAGTATGCAGGTCACCCCAAAAGCACTATCACCCACTTTGTACTGGGGCACCAAATGACCATGGCGTTCCCAGGGGCTTAGGGGTGGAGAGTAATTGATAAGAGTCAAGGGATTCACATAGGGTTGCTCCAAGATGGTCTCCAGTGATTCTCCACCTCCTGGATTTCACACCCTCTGTAGCCCCATCTCATATTGCACCAGAGTTGGTCTGCGTGACCAACAGAAAGTGGCAGAAGTGATGGTAGGTCACGTCATCTGAGATTAGCTTATAAAAGACACATTGGCTTTTGTCTTGGGCTTGCTCTCTCTTTTGGATCGCTCCCTCTGGAGGAGTCCAGGTGCCATGTTGTGAGGACACCCAGGCACCCTATGAAGAGGCTCACATAGCAAGGAACTAAGACCACCAACAATCACAACAGTCACGTGAGTGAGCACAAAGGCAGATCTGCCCTGCTCAAGCCTTCAGCTAAATGCAGCCACAGGCACCATGAGAAACCCTATGCCAGAATCACCTAACTAAATTACTCCTGATTCCCAACCCACAGAAATGGTGAGATAATAAATGTCTGTTGTTTCAAGCTTCAAGGTTTGGGGGTAATTTGTTACACAGCAATAGATAACAAATATATCCAGTAACTATTCTTAGCATTCAAGTTGAGCCTGTTGCTGGGCTCCCTGACCCTCAGCTTCCTTGTGACTTTTTTTCAAGAAGCAGACAATAAAAGATCATTTCGTTAAAACCCTGAATGTTCTTCAGTTTAGGCCTTTCGGTTAAGAGCAGGCTTTAGAGCCAATCTGTCCAGGTCTGTAACCCAACTCCAACTGCACGATCTTGGATGTCTATTTAAATTCTCTGAGACTCAGCCTCCTCTTCTTTAAAATGGGGGTAATATTAGTACTCAGCTCAGGGAGTTGCTGCACAGATGACTGAGATAATGACTAGTACAAGCGAATACAAGCCTGACACATAGCAAGTACATAATAAACATTGGCTATTGTTGTATTAGTGTTATTGTTAGAATTAGTAGTATCAAGGCTAAGAACTGCAAAAAGAAAATTATAAGAATCTCTGTTACCTAAAGTATCTGTTCAGAGAATAAACAGAGGTTTGAAATAAGTAAATCTGCCAATGCAATGGCCTGCAAAGGGCACAGAAAGACGCTGATTGTGTAAGGCATGGAAAATCACCCCAAATGGAGCTTCTGGATGTCCCCACCTCAAACACCAAAAAGTGTGCCCCAACATCAGGCCCAGATGCCAGCAGGTGGCTGACTTCCAGGCTGCACATTTCACTTGTGCTGGACTCCTCAGACCATAAAAGTGAGTCAGTGGCTTAGTCACAGCGTGGCATGTAGCAGAGGTTGGATTAGGAAGGAACTTGACCAGGGGAGCAGAGCCTTGCTGGGAATGACCTCAACCATTCCATCTCTCCCCAGCCACTGAAAGTCCCTGGATACAGCGCCCTCTTCAAGGCAGGGAAGGCAGGGGATGGGGAATCCAAGATGAAATCAATCCTGTGTGTAAAGAAATTCCAGCTTAGAATTACTTTCCAACCCCCAGTGAAAAGAACCAGGACTCCAGGGTCAAAACAGAGCTCGATTTCAGCCACAGTTCAGCCATGTATTAGCTGTGCATCCTTGGGCAAGTCACTCTACACTCCTGGGCCTCAGCTTGCTCACTGTAAAATGGTGCAACGTGATGCCTACCTGGCTGGGTTTTATGAGGCTGAAATGAGATCACACATGTAAAACGAGGTCTCTAGCACACAGTAGGCCTTCAACAAATGGTAGCTAGACATTTACCGTGGTTTGCTCCATGGGGAGAATAAAACTGCCTTCATGTTGTTGCTATGAGGATTAAACAAGATAACAGCAGTGGAGTATCAGGCACACTCTGTACTGTACATAGTGGGTTCTCAACAAGATGAATTCCATTCTTTTTAGCAGTTCCTAAAATCTGTCCTCCTCCAGTCTTTCCAGACTAATCAGAAGAGGAATGGTAAATTCCTTCAGTGCTTCCTGGCCAAATTAGAAGACTCCCTTGACATGATCAATGAGGCAGGTGCTGCTGGCTAGATGTGAACCAAATAGGCTTCTTCTTCTCCTAAGGCACATGATTGAACCACATTCCCCAGCTTCCCTTGCACTTACATGTGGCCACGTGATCGAAATCCTGGCAATGGATGCAAACGGAAGTCATAAGTTGTCCATGAAGACCTTCCTCAATTCTCCCCGATGTTTTTTCCTTTAGCTTCTAAATAGATGCAGAAGATTCCAAGGCTCCAGAGGAGGAATCAAAGCACAGGATGAAAAGAACCTGTGTCTTGGAATTATTCTGTGAGCAAACACTCCAGCGACAGGCAAAACCCACATTGAACCATTGCATGAGCAAGAAACAAGCTCTTATAGGTTAAGCTACTGGGTTTAGAGGTATGTTTGTTACAGCAGCTAGCATTACAGAAGTCAGCATCTTGACACTCTCACTCCAAAACCCTACTCCTCAAGTGGACCAAATGGATAAAATGGGCTTGGCTGCTCCAGGGATTTGAGAGTCAGGTATTCCATCTGCAAATATGAATGCTTTTTACTTGAAAACTGCCATAAAGGGTATCACGTGGGAATTAACCAATGAAATACTACCATAATGATATCCAACATTCCTGTGTGCTTGCTGTGTGCTCGGCACTGTGATAAGTACTGCACATGCTTGATCTTATCTATGTCTCATAATAATCTTATGCGATAAATATTATTAAGCCATTTTATCACTGAAGGAAGGGTCAATGAAATTTAGTAACATTTTCTCATTTCACAGTGGAGAATTGGCTCTGCAGCATGTGAGACACTGACAAGTTTCATTTTGTCAGAGAGGAATAGATCCACCTCGGGTATTCTGCAAGACAATGGGGAACAAGAGGAGGGTTCCTGGATTCCAGGGTGTGGGGAGAGGAGAATGCTGTCATTTCTGTATACTGGGGAAAGAGCAATGTCTGGACTTTGAAGCATTCACCTCAGGTCAGTCTTGCCCAGTGTCACACACCTGGTATAGCTATTTCATTTGTCTATTACCAGCATCCACCAGAGGCATATTCACTTCTGTGGGTTTGGAAGCTTTCCCCCACCTTTTCAGGCCAACCATTAAATGGCTCTCTTTTGAACTCTCAGCTTACTTCATTTGTATCTCTCACTAACTCGGGCAAGTTACTTAACCTGTCTGAACATCAGTGCTCCATAGTATAGAGACAATAATAATGCCAACTTTCTTGGGTTGTTGTGAAGATTAGATGCCATAACACAAGGGGTCTTCGAAAAGTTTATGGAAAGATTCGGATTTAAGATGAGGAAGACAGGATTCTGTATTTTTAAGTCAGCTGGTGAAATAAAACTATATTACGTGATACAAATAGAGAAGAAGTTCAAACATATCTTTTGAAGTATTCTCGTACATGTAAAGTGCTTGGCATGTAGTATGTGCTCACTCAATTGTGTGGATATGTGTGCGTATGTGTGTTCATGCATGTATTTTCTGTCTGACTGACTCTAGAGATAATATTAACTCCTTTGGTGTAAGGAGAAATTACTAAAATAATGTACTTCAAGTCAGCACAGCACCTTGGAGGTAGAAAACATTCAATAATCTTAGCTGGTGTAGTTACTTCAAGCCACCCACCATCAGCATTGAATTGGGATGAAGTGCCTTGTTTGAGTCTCTGATCTCCTCGTGAGGCAACTTGGCCAAGGCAGCTCATCTTTCTATGCCTCAGTCTTTATGTCAACAACATGGGATAATAAGGCTCACTACAGAGAGTTGCTGGGGGGTTTTAAGCACTGAATAAAGTATATGAAAATATACTGTAGATGGCAATAAACTTTAAAAATATATGTGATTAGAGTTATTTGGGGACATGTCATTTCTACTTCCTGTTAACAGGAAACAGATTTTGCTCCTGTAGTCCACCAGCATCCAACACAATGCCTGGCACATAGTAGGTGCTCGAAAAATGTTGAACAACTGAGTGAATGAACAAATGTATGAATGAAAGGGCTGAATGTCTAGAACTGTCATAGGCTTCCAAAACTCAATGCTTTTGTCTCCGATGTAAGTTTCTTCTGGAATGATTTCATAACCCAGTAGCCCAGGGCTGCAAGCTTGATTTTCGATAAGAATGACAAGGACTTTCCAAACCCTTTCCGATAAGCATTCCAATAACAATTGAATGCCTTACTTTCAAAATGCCTTCGCATCTTTCATTTCACTTTATTCTGTCAGCACCCTTATAAAAGTAAGAATTATTATTTTCATTTTGCAAATGGGAAAAAAAAAATTGAGGCCGAGAGAGAAAATACAATTCTCCCAACTTGGCAAGCCAATAGCCTCTCCGAAATTTCTAGGAGAAACTTGATTTCACTCATCCTTTCCCCTAGTCAGAAATCTGAGTGTCTTGATTCTTTAGGGGCTTGGAAAATGCCTTTATTGTCAGTGCCCATCAGAGTTCACTGCAGGCCAAATATTTGCTCCACTCACTAAATGGCATTATCTTCTACACGATTGTCCAACCTAGAAATTTGGGAACTATCCTAGGTCTCTATCTGTCTCTCATGCCCCTCTACTTCATACCGACATACGCCTGTCCACCCAGGCACACACATGCACAAACCAGTCACCAAGTCATGTCCGTTTTCCCTCTAAAACATTCCTTCTTATCTGTGTCCATTACTCCAACCAGGTCACCATCACTTCTCAGCTGGGTGATTTCAATAGCCCTGAGTGACCACTCTGGCCCCTCTGACCATGTCCATAGACAGAATGATCTTTTAAACATATAAATCCTATTCCATAGCCTTAGGATAGAATCCAAATTCTTCACCATGACCCACACAGCCCTTCAAGATCTGCCTTCTACCCTCTTCTCTGAGTTCCTCTCTGGCCACCACCACCCCATACTCGTGTTCCCACCAGAAGGAAGTCCCTGCAGTTCCTGGCATGCCCCCTGCTCTCTCTGGCCCCTGAACTGTCACACACACTGCCCCCTCTTCTGGGAACACTCATTCCCCCTCCATACCCTTCTGTTCCCTAAAACGTGGCCTAAACATCATGGTCTCAGGAACCCTCCCTTGTTCTTCCAACCCCCTGTGCTTGCCTTTATCATTCAATACACTTTGTTATTTGTGGGATTCCATTACCAGCTTGAAGACCTCAATAAGATTGTATTGAGCCATCATTTTCCGATGATTTCCACTTCTGTCCAAAATCCCCCCAAAGACTCTGTGAAGTCCAGGGCAGCAGAGGAACTTCTTCACAGGCACCTCTGGTTGACCACATTGTGCCTAATGGGAAATTCAAGCCCTTCTTCAGTTTTCACATTAAAAAACCACTCTCATCAGCACAGGGGAGATTGTTTGACTTTGGTTTAGAAATTCTCAGAGAGGTATCTCGGTATCCTTTTAAAAGCACATATTCTTCTGTCATTTTGCTGAAATGTTTTCTGTTTCAATGCCACTGCCACTGCCCCTCCTTATCTCCTGCAAAACAGCTTAGCAAATTGTTGGGGTCTCCCTTCCTAAACCAATATGGTAGCCACTAGCCACATGTGGCTACTGAGCACTTGAAATATGGTGTTAAATTAAATTAAATTTGGCCTGCAGATGCCTCCATACTTGAGTCTTCATATAACAGACTGCAGCCTAACTTAATACATAAACTAACAAAAAGCCTAATGAGGAGTATACTTTTGTAACAAATAGCTGAGTCTCAGACAATCAGCAGCCAAGCAGTCAATCACAGGAGGCCAACTGATCAGACCATGTTCATATAAGGCAAATGCCAAGCTGTAATCAGTCAAGCTGTCTCTGTACCTCACTTCCATTTTCTGTACATAAATGCTGCTTGTCCACATGCTGGATGGAGTTCTCTGAATGGTTTTGAAGTCTGCCCCATTCACAAACCATTCTTTGCTCAATTAAACTCTGTTAAATTTAACCTGTCTAAAGTTTTTCTTTCAACAGTGCCTAGTCCAAATTGAGATCTGCCTGTAAGTATAAAATACACACTCGATTTTGAAAACTTAGTACAAAAAAAAAGAATGTAAAGTATCTCATTCATAATTTTAATATNTTTTGAAGTCTGCCCCATTCACAAACCATTCTTTGCTCAATTAAACTCTGTTAAATTTAACTTGTCTAAAGTTTTTCTTTCAACAGTGCCTAGTCCAAATTGAGATCTGCCTGTAAGTATAAAATACACACTTGATTTTGAAAACTTAGTACAAAAAAAAAGAATGTAAAGTATCTCATTCATAATTTTAATATACCTTAGATATATTGAGTTAAAATAATTATTAAAATAATTTCATTTGCTTCTTTTTACTTTTCTGATGTGGCTACTAGAAAATTTTAAATTTTATATGTGGCTCACATTAGATTACTATTGGACAGCATTTGTCTAAACCATTGAGCTCATCAATGGTAGTTGTTTCCCCAGGAGAAATTTCAGTGCCAGGTTATAAGATGATGTTTATTATCTATCTCCTTTTCATACACTGCAAGGTGAAGGCACTATAGCACAGAATTTAATCTTCTCTTAGTCTGTTTCCCCAGTGATAAAATGAGAGAGGGAGATGTTTATTTGGCAAACAGTTCCAGAACCCTCATTTGCAACAGGCACTGAAGGTACAGGGGTAAATAAAATGGCATAGAGCCTACTCTCAGGGCTGGGCCAGAGGAGCTTTATGATCCCTTTCACCTCTAAAACACCCACCTCTCCTCAGATTTCTGATTTTCAGTGGCACAGCCTAGGAATTCCACCACTCCCTTGGGTTCAGATCATGAAGAAGACAGGGTCTTGGAACTTGAAAGATGCTTTTCCATAGAAGCTCCATTATAAAATGTATAACATAAGGTCCCAAGCATATTTGTCTAGCCAATAATTATAGTAATATATCTACACTGTACAGAACACTGTGCATTTTCAGGAATTGTCTCATTTAATTTTCATATCAACTGTGAGAGTTAGACATTAATATATTAGCTTTTCAGATGAAGGATGAGGTTCAGAGAAGCTTGGGAGTTGCCCAAAGTTCACACCGCCAAAAAAAAAAAAAAAAGCTAAAACTGGCATTTGATTAAAGATTTACACAGCTGCAGATGAGAGCAGAGCTAAAACCATGCTATGTTTCATAAAGCTAAGGTAGAACTGAAGACAGAAACTCTTCTTTCTCTCTCTTTACCAGACTCTCTATTAGATTTTTTTTTGCATAGTTCACTTGAAATTTGATCCGGAGTATAAAAACCAGAAGGACCCTGTAACAGTTGGGACTATTTCAGCTACAATTTGTAACTTACAAGGTACAGAAAACCCATCATAAACAGGTTTTAGCCAAAAGGGATGGGGGAAGGGTCACACTTATT
>NW_007731653.1:136928-150625 GCF_000696425.1 Galeopterus variegatus
ACAGAAAACCCATCATAAACAGGTTTTAGCCAAAAGGGATGGGGGAAGGGTCACACTTATTGGCTAAGCAATTTCAAAGTTCAGAGATACTTGGCTTCAGGCGTAGCTTGGAGGTGCTTAATCCACATTATCAGGACTGGTGTGTATCTATTTCTTCATGCTTTTTACTATCCAGTGCTCTTGAAAGCTCTGTCTTTCATGGAGAAAAGATGCTCTTTCCTGGAGCATCACAAAAGTTCCTTAATTAGTTCTGATTGGTTTAAATGTGTTGCATGCCCATTCATGAACCAATCATTGTGGTCAGGGGAATGGGGCTCTCTGATTGGTCAAGGCTAGGTCACATGCTCACTCTTGGACCTGGGGAATATGTCAGTCCCACCCAAACCATGTGGCCTGAGATGAGTGAGAGTGTTACCCCAAGGGAAATTTGCTGTTACCAGAAAAAGCTAAGGAATGGACAGGCAAAAACCACAAATGTCAACTGTAGTAACCAGTGGTACACAGGTAAACCAGCTCTCAGGAAAACAAGCCCTGATTTGTAATATTTGAAGGTGTCAGTGATGTAAATGATCCTGCTATGGCTAATTTCAAGCTTCAAGAGTTTAACAACCATTTTCAAAATTCCTGAATATGTAACAGTCTGTTCTCATGAGCCAGTGGGATCTGGCTTCAGCAAACCACTGCATCCTCCAAAGGAAGAAAAAGAGAAGAACTCTTGCAGAGAGGAGGTATTTACAAGAGGAGAGGGATTTTTATCCCCTTTGTATTTTGGATTTTATTAAGTGAAAGTCTAAGTTCCTTATAATCCCAACTCAGAAGACCTTCTTTCTCTTATCCCCAGAGCTACAGGGGAAGCAGGAGATAGCCCCAGTAACCTCAGGGTAGACAGCTCCAATTCTTGAACTACAGTAAAAACCTCCCTCACCCATTTTCCCCAAATCTTTCAGCAAAAGCACATATGGCCCAAACTAAAGTTCTTTTTTTCTACCTTAAAATTTGTGTTTAACGTAATTATCAAAACACCAATTCAAAAATATTCTGTCTTCTGTGAACGTCTGTTGTCACTGATTAGAAACCACTTAGAATCAAGCCATTTTCCATCTTGCCCAATATTAACTGCAAACAAACACCATGGCCAAGTTCTTCTAAATAACTTATAATAAACTGGGATATTTCCTTAAATGTACATGCAGATAAAAACTCATCATAGCAACTAGGAATGCCAGAAAGTGAAACGCATATTGCAAACATGCTGTGTTAGTCTGGGTTCTCAGAGAAACAGAACCAATAGGAGATATAAACATATAAGGATATTTGCTATAAAAAATTGGCTTACTCAGTTATGGAGGCTGAGAGTTCAAGATCTGCAGCCAGCAAGCTGGACACCCAGGAGAGATAATGGTATAGTTCCAATCCAAGCCTGAAGGCCTGAGAACCAGGAGAGCCAATGGTGTAAGTTTAAGTTCAAGTCTGAGTCTGAAGGCAAGAGAACACTGAAGTCCCAGCTCAAAGACAGTCAGACAGAGAGAAATAATTCTTTCTTACCCTTTTAATCTCTTTAGATCTTCAACAGATTGAATAAGGCCTACCCTCACGGGGAGGAGGCAATCTGCTTTATTCAGTCTACCAATTCAACCTCATCCAAAAACATCTTCATGGACACACCCAGAAATGTTTAACCAAGTATTGGGACACCCCATGGTGAATCAAATTGACACATAAAATTTACCATCACAACAACCATCTCCTCCATATTCTAACTATCCAATAAAGCCTGCAGTCTGAGACCACTACACATTTTATAGTGGAGTTTCCATGGAAAAATATCCTCCAAGTTCAAAACTCCTGATCTCCTCATGTTTGGACCCAAAGTGAGTAGAGGAATTCCTAAGTTATGCCACTGAGTATAGGAAATTTGAGATGAGGTAGATGTTTCCAGGCTAGAAGGGATCATAAGTTTCATCCTGATCCTGCTATGTCATTGAGAAGTGTGAGAAATGCATGTGCTCTGCTTAAGAGTCCATAAAAGAGGTTGTTTCACAGCCTGTTTGCTCTATGCAAGGCAAGACTTAAACACAGGTGACTTTCGAACTTCCTTAGCATGTGAAGAGTTTCTTTCCTTTGGCACTTATTATCATCCACTACACTAGATGCTGTAGGGCTCGCAACAGAAATAAAAGACACAGAAGGTCAGGACATGTAGTGAACAGTGTGGGGACGTGGAGCAGACAGCCCTGCGTGCAAAACCCAGCTCTGCCCCTTTCTAGCTTTGTGATCTTTGGCAGGTTAGGTTGTCTAATCATCCTGAACTTCTTCAATTGCCTCATCAGGAAAATGAAAGTCGTCCCTATCAGACAGCACTGTTTTGAGGATTCAGTGACACAATACATGCAAAATATCTGGCACCTAGTTAATTATGTTAGAACCCTTCTCCTGTCCACAGGTGGGAGATGATTTTCTGGGAGAGAAAATAAGTTACACAGAGAAGTCATAGCTACCTAACAATTTATGTTGCGTTTACAATGGGCTAGGGTGCTCTATTCTAAGTCCACTTATGTCATGTTTGCACTGTCATAGGAAGGGAAAAAGGAAAGGTAATTTCCCTGCTTCCCACCAATTCTGGAATGAAGGAGTCTTGCTGGAAAAAAGTTGGGCCCATCAAGGGATCCAGCTGGTAACCTCAGAGAGGCAGAAGCAGCAGAAGCAGAGTGAGAGGAAAACCGCCCAGGGACCTGTGGCCACCAGCCCCAAGGTGTCAAGATCCCAAGCAGCGAGAACAACTTCATGGAAGCATTTCTGTGTGAAAGTCTGAGGCAGACTGGGGGAACCTCAAGAAGAGCATCTCTAATTCCCAGACTGAGTAGATCGCCCCCCAGGGGGCGGAGGACCACTGCTCAGCTGGGGTAGCCTCAAAAGCACCCACAAGGATGGAGATCTCTGAGGACCAGGAATGGGCCCTCCCTCGGTTTTCTTGAGACAGTGGGGTTCTTATAAGATCCCAGTGGGAAGTAGAATCGAGTCCCACCAACCCAGCAGGTAAGCATCAGAGATCAATTTAATTTGTTTCAGGAGGGTGAAAAAAAAGATATATTTCTTGAACCTGAACATCATGGTGTAAATCCACAGGCTCATAAGATATTGCTAAGAACTTTCATTCATATCCTGTTTAGCAAACGTAAATCAAGCCCCATTAGGAACCCAACACCTCTCTCACTGAATCCGCCAAACCATCCTATGAGGTAGACCTCACTAATTCCATTTGGGAGAAGAGAAAACTGAGACCAAGAAGGTGATAACAACTTGCTTTTGGCCGCAATTAGTGAGAAATTATTAAAGAATATTCACAGCACCAAATATAGTATCTAGCATGGAGTAGGTGTTTAATACATATTTGTTGAATTGATGACCAAATGAACAAAACAGATAACTTGGTAGTAACAGCCAATTGGAATAGCAAACCTGGATGACAATAACAGCCGACATGTGACAAAAATGTTCTGGAACTTTCTAACCCATGGAATCCCCATGACAACCCTAAGAAGAAGGTGTCTTTTGTCCTCATTTTACAGATGAACAAACCCAGCCCAGAAGGACTCAGACATTTGCTTCCAGTCATGCATCTGGAAAGTGGCAGAGCCAAGATGTAAACTTGAGATGTCTGGCTCCATGGGCCAAGATTTCAAGGACTATACTAGCTAGTGTGCAGATAGGGTACAGAGTGAAGGAGCAATCCTGGGAATTGTCACAGCAGGGCCCCACTTTTCTCTTTCTAAGATTGAGAAACTGAGAACATGAAGGTTAAGAGCATGGGGTCTGGGTGAGACAAACTTAGCCTCAAATCCTGGCTCCACCACTCTCCAGCCCTGTGATCTCAGACAAGTGGCTGAGTGTCTCTGAAACCCAGTAAGATGGAGGTAATAAATTGTTGAGAGGATCAAATGAAATAATAGGTATACAGCTCCTATCTCAGTGCTCAGGACCTGGTGAAATAGCAATAAATAGTAACAACCATAACAATAACATTAAAATGCAGCTATAACAGCAATACTGATGAGCTGGCTGGTTAGCTCAGTTGGTTAGAGGATGGTGCTGATAACAGAAAGTCCAAGCCTCCATCCCTGTACTGGCCAGCTGCCAAGCAAAACAAAACAAAACAAAAAACAGTGATACTAACGATACTAGTGCTGAAGGGGGAGGAGGAAAAGGCGGAGGAGGAGGGGATGAGGGAGGACGAGGAGTAGGAGGGGAAGACCGCAGCTTCCAGGAAGAGGAAGAAGTGAGTTCTAAAATGGGTTCTGAAAACAAGGAGGAATGCTGTCAGAGCTTAGAATATTCCCCAGATCAGGCAGGGGGGAGGGGGAAATAGCACATCAAAAGGCACCAACAAAAAACCTTGAAGCCCCACTCTTTGCTACACCATGTGCTAGACACTGAGGAAGGAGAGAAGAGCCCCCAGACAGGTAGCAACAGGAGGGGCAGCCCTTAAATACACAGGGCCCAGCAGCCCAAACCCCTCCGGCCGTTTTCCAGCAAGCCTGAGGTTACAGCCCAGGTGACTTCACTCCAGGACATCCGATGACATATGCCTCCCTCAAATCACCACAAGATTGAATTTTCAGCCACATCCTCCAGACACATCCATTTTGGCAGACATGCTATTTGCAAGGACCAATCAAAACCTACATCTTAAATGCAATTCTCCTAATTGGAGCAACCTCCTCCCTGCGCCCTAAGTGCCTCTGCACACACAGATGACACCACTTGTGTTTGAAAGGTTAGGCTTGCCTGAAGCAGTTGAGCGGAAACCCAAATTTGGAGAACAATTTGCTACTCATAAGAAGTCATTGCTCAGAAATGCACTGACTGGTCTCAAAGAATCAGGCCATCACCTGAGCTCCTGTGTTGCTCTGGATGGATCTGTGTGACCTTGAGGTGTGAGATCTCCAAGATTTGGATTCTAATGGCAATTTCTGCTGCTCAGCAAAGACCCCATCCAGTGGGGCTAGAAGTCACAGAAGTCTGAATGAGAAGAAAAATGCTAAGTGGAACAGACTGAGTCTCACCTCTTTCTCTCCCTTCTATCAGTGGGCCATCTACATGTCGTATTCCTTATAGACCTTGCCATTTAAAGCATGATCCATGGACCAGCAACATCAGCAACCCCATTGAGCTCATTAGCAATGCACAATCTCAGGCGCACCCCAGACGGACTGAATCAAAATATGCATTTTAACAAGATTCTTAGGTGGTTCCTGTACACATTAAAGTGTGGGAAGCACTGTTTGAAGGGAAACCCTGAACCTGTGTAGCTAGAAATCCATCACTCTAAATGTAATTAAAAGCAAAGAATTAAAAGCAAAGCAGTCAGATGTCCATAGAAGAATCAGGACAGCTATCATTTAGCAAGGGCCCCTGGGATACCAAGGACCTTCTGTATAGCTTATTTGTCCATCTCCCCATTTTACAGATGTCAGCACTGAGGTTCAGAGAGGTAAAGCAACTTGCACAAGATCATCCAGCCGGTAAGTGACAGAACTGGGCCAATTATGGTTTATCCCCATGAGCTGAAGATATGGCTCATCATCTCAGAGCATAGGGCCACAGGCTTTATTATCAAGGAAGAAGGTGAGATGGCTCTTGGAAGGAAGCCCGATAGTGTCAGCTACATCTGGACTGGAAGACTAGAGTTCTTCCACAGAGCCCTGAGGCTCAAGAAACTAGATACATGTCTCCCAAGAAAGTGCAGTCATTGCCTGAGAAGGGAGAAACGAAAGCAGGGATTCAGCCCTGAATGCTAGTTCTGACATCACTAGTCCTCAAAGCAGCACAGGAAGAAATGGAGCTAACCATGCTGGTAACCTGAATCACATGATCTCGTTTCTTCCTCAAATGGGCTCTATCATTGTTCCCTTTATACAGATGGGTAAACTGTGGTTTGTACAGGTGATACCAATTGCCTGAAGAAAGCTGAGATTCAGATTCAGTCTGGTATGATTGTAGAACCCAAGCCCTGTTTACAACCTGACACACAAGATGATAAAGTCCTGAACTGAAAAAGTGGTATAATGAATAAAAAAGAAATGAATAGAAGAGATGCCACCAAGGATCGTCTCCCAGCCTGGGTTATTCTTTGGATGGGGAAGCAAAGATGGTGTTAAAGATCATTCTGAAATGTCCACTTGTCCACATTAATCATAGACAAATCACTCACTGTACTTATCTAAATAATAAAATGTTTGGGGGTTAAATCTCAAGTGTTGGAGAATGATATTGACTTGTTCAATCACAAGGCATTCTGTTCTTCCATGCCCTTCTCCCCAAGGCTTGTGATCATTCCCAGAAGGGAAAGAAGTGAGGCCAGAGGACACAACCCCCAAATAAAATACTCCTGTTCATGGGGAAGGAGTGGCCATAGGAGCCTCCAACATCCCTGCCTACGGTAGAGACCTGGGACACTCCAGCTGGTATCAGTGCTCCCCTGACATCTATTCTACCCCCCACTTTCTCCTTCCCATCTCACTCTATTTTTGCCCCCTCTTATGGAGTAGGCCATCTATCTTAGGGCCTACAGGAAGAGAGGAAAAATCCTCCCCTCTTAACTCCCTCCAAAGCTGGAGAATCCTTTGGCATAAATATTTTCTGATATTCTTTCAACACTGACTTATGACCAAATCTTGATTCTGTTTAGCCTGCTATCCCAAGGCGAATTCAAAGAAGCTTGTTATGGACTGAATGTTTGTGTCTCCCCAAAATTCATATGTTGAAATCCTAACCTCCAATATGATGATGTTAGGAGGTGGGCCTTTGAGAGGTGATTAAGTCATGAGGGTAGAGCCCTCATGAATGGGATTAGTGCCATATAAAAGGGACCCCAGAGAGCTCTCTTGCCCTATTTCTGCCACATGATATTACAGCAAGAAACCACCTGTCTACAACCTGGAAGAGAGCCTTCACCAGAACCTGTCCATACTGGCACCGTGATTTCAGACTTCCAGGCTCCACAACTGTGAGAAATAAATTTCTGTTTATAAGCCACCTAGTCTATTTTGTTATAGCAGCCCAAACTGACTAAGACAATCTCTATATTTTAAAGGTTTTCAAAACCAGCAATCCCACCACTGGGTACATAAATCCACAGGAATGGAAATCGTTATGTCAAAGGGAAACCTGCATTCCATGTTTATCACAGCTCTATTTACAATGGCCAAGATATGGAACCAACGTGAATGTCCATCAGTGGACACCTGGATAAGGAAATGTAGTATATATTTACAATAGAATACTACTGAACCACAAAAAAAGAATGAAATTCTTCCATTCACCACAGCACCATGGATGATCTTGGAAAAAATTGTGTTAAGTGAAGTAAGCCAGGCATAGGAAGAGAAATACCACACGTACTCACTCATAAATGGGAAGAAAGAAAGGAAGAAAGGAAGGGAAGGAAAATAATATGTTGAACTTTCAGAAGGAGAGAACAAAACTTTGGTTTCTAGAGTGGGGAAAGGGGGGTGGGAGGAGGATTAGGGAGAAATTGGTTAATGGACACAAAGAATGAGTATGTTATGCAATGATGAATATGCTCATTATCCTAATTTGATCATCACGTATTGTACACAAATACTGATAGTCTACTGTTTACCCCATAAATTTGTATAATCAACTATATTTCAGTTAAAAAAAATTTTATTTTCCCTGAGCACATGCAAGTATTTGCTAAGCCTAATTTCCAGCCTAAAATTCAGAATGAATGATCCTTGCATGTCCTCCCATGTGAGGGACCCCAGTCAAGGCTGATGTATCCACAAAACAAAGAACCTTGGATGTAAGAAACTATGGTGATGGCCTCCTAATTGTTCTCTTCATATCCAATATAGACTCATTTAAATACCTTCTCCACACAGCTTTCAGAGTGATATTTTAAAAATCCAAATCTAATTATGTCATTTTCCTGCTTAAAACCTTTCAATGTCTTCCCATTGCACTTAGGATTTATGTGATCTATGAGATTCTACATGATTGCGTCCCTGCCTACTTCTTGCAAATTCTCTTGTGCCTCTCTCCTCCCTACTCTGTAAGTCAGTACCATCCTTAGATCTGGGTAAGAGGTCCCCACACAGGGCCCCCACAATGCAGACAGCCCTACATATCACAAACACATGCAAAAATAAATTTATTTAAGAACATAAGGGCAACCCTTGAGATCTGTCATTCAATGCAAGGATGGTGTCACCATACCCTAAACATCCATTGTCACAACTAACCATTAGCCCCAGGGAAATGCTTTTCTGCATCCTTGGCTCTATTTCTTTAGAACAAAAAGCACTGCATTCAAATGCCATGAAGGATTGTCTATAGTGCCCCTGCTAATCTTGAAAATAAACACCATTTTGGAAAGCAGAGAAGGTTTCAGCATTGAAAACACTTACATAAGGAAAAATACAAATTAATTAACTTGTCACATTCTTTCTCTCAGATAATAGGAATGTAATATATTCTTACAAATGAAGCATTGTTTTAAAATAATGCCAAGCATCCATTTACCTGCTTCCCTTCATGTTTCAATTCATTGGTCCAAAGGCACTCATGAATTAGCACAGTATTTGCAAAGGCTGGACATGGCAGCTGAGAAACATTTTGCAATATTAAATGATTTATAGTACTCTGAAGTTTGTGTATGTGTAAGTCTAGAATCCATTTATGGCAAGTTTTACATTTATGACAAGTCTGAAGCATATCTATTCTTTATATCAACAACTAGCTGGGCTTTGAATACTAAAATTATTTAATGCATTTAAGTTCTTAAAACTGAAATAAATTTTATTTTTATTTAAATAATTTGTGTTTGGATTTGGATATTCATTAATTATAATTTGTATTTTGCTTTTTAAATGCAAAAAATAATTGAAAATATTTAGGCATAAGGTAGGTAGGTCTCCCTTTGTACCCTTGAGCCTTTCAAATGTTGGCATCAGGGCTGCATACACTTCTAATCTTGGTGGAATTCCTTTAGTTCCTCAAATGCACTGTTCTCTTTCTTATCTCAGGGCCTTTGCACATGCTGCTCCCGTACCTGGAGCATACTCCCCCTCAGCACCTGATAATTCCTCTTTATACCTCATATATTACCTTAAACTTCTCATCCTTTAAGAAGCCTTTCTTACTGGCCAGGTTTGTTTCCCTTATGCACACCCATTGCACCTGTTATTCTGTTTTGTATTTATTTGTTCAATATCTGCCTTCCTCAGTAGACTGTAACCTCCCTGAAGACTGTGTCTGTTTTATTCACACCTTTCTCTCCAGCACCTGGACCAAAACCAGGCTTTAGGAGATGCTCAATAAACATCAGGTAACAAAATGAATGGCACAATGCAGAGTGCTAGTTCTGATCACACTGTAATTCTTTGTTTTTGTCTTTCAAGCTGGACCATGATCCAGAGACCAAAAGCTGGCACTCATGGGCCACGTTTGGCGGTAGTTCAGTTAGTCTGGACAGCAGAATATTGCCTGCACCACACCTTTAAATTTTTGAATTAACTGCCAGTATTTAAGAACTGGGAACTTACACTTATAAATCCATATTTTCAATCTCTCTTGAAATGGCCAAAGATTTGGCAACACTTCCCACCTGGCAACAATCCCCTGAACTAAAACATATGTGCTTCCTTCAGAGAGTTCATTGTCCCCCCGCACCACAGTCCTGATTCACCCCATTTCACTCACTTCCAATGGACCCCTACAGCAGAGACTAATATTCAATCATCAAATCTTTCTCATCTTCCTGAGCTCACAAGTTACATTTCCAAACCTGCCTTGCAGTTAATCATTGCCATATGACTAAGGTCCAGCAAACGAACTCTGAGAAAAAGTGATGAGAGCCTCTTCCGGTGCTGGACCATAGAAAACTTCCATCCAAGGTCTCTCTCTCTTCTCCCATCTGTCAGCTGAATATTGATGCCCAGAGCAACCCTGGAACATAGACAAGCCATCATCAGCCTGGGTTCCTTAATAAAGTGCAGAAAGTAGAGACCTCCACATCTAACTTCTGCCAAGCAAGAATACTCACTTTGGACTGTTTCATTAGCGAGTAAAACATTCTTACTGTATTAAGTCATTGAAATGTTCAGTTTTGTCTATTTCAGCAGCTAATTTTACCCTAACACAGCCCCTATAAGCATTTGAACTTGGGACCCCAGCATAAGATCTAGGAAGACAGAGATGACGTCTTGTTCACACCCTTATCTGCATTGCCTAGCACAGTGCTGGGTTCATAGTGGAGACTCAAAAAATGTTTGTTAAATGAATGAATTACAGAAACAGAAAGGATCCATGTAAGCTACAAACAGAGCTAAGACAGACTTACTCTACAACTCCATGCTGATTGATTCCAGCACCATCCATACCCATCACTAGCCCCAGACTGTGCAGCAAAGCTTTCTCATCTGAAGATTCTCCCCAGATGGCTTTAGATTCCCCTTCCCTCCTTCACTCTCATGCTCCGTACCTGTGCTGAGGACAGCAGGCAGTGACTGGTGGAATTGGTATAAGGAGACAGGCACAAAGATGAAGCAGCTGCCTAGAAAATAAATTACATGCAATCACCTGCTATTCCCATTCTAATCTCATTTGGAACCTGCTCTCCCAATCTCCGATTCTGCTCCCTTCTCTCTTGGCTGCAGAATGCACTGAAAGCAGAGTTCCATTGGACAAGAGGAAGCATAAGAGTGAATCTACATTTTTATCATTGTGCATCACCAAATATTTACTCCATGACCAGTTGTAGGCATAACAGTGGATGCTGAGCAATTTCTGTGCCTTCTTAACCAGAAGTTTAGAATGATAAAATTAATATTTTATATCGCATCTTAAAATCCCATTCATGTGTATTATTTCACTTAATACTCAAGCATCAGTGTGTTATATGCAGGCAGGATAGGGATTAGTGTCCCCATTATACAGATGCAAAGAGTTCTTGAACTTTTGCTTTATCTGTGTCAGGCACGATGTGTATTCTTTCATTCAAAGCTCAAAACCACCCTATGAGGCATGTTCTGTTATCATTGTTCCCATTTTACTAATGAGGACAGGACTCTGAGACCTAAAGATTAAGTGAATTGTTTAGGCTCCGAAGTTAGTAAGAGATGGAGCCAGGAATCGAACTTTTATCTGTCTCAGTCCAAGGTGCTAACCAGTTTTCTACTATACCCAGAGCTCTTCTTCCCTCAATACATTGTATTTGTTATGTCTGTCTCCTCTACTAGATTGCAAGCTCCTCCAGGCAAAGACCAAGGTGTGTCCATAACAGTCTCCCAGCTTATATAGAGCCTGACACTTCAAACAGCACATGCAAGATTAATGAAAAATAAAAAAGAGGAAGAAAGAAAAGAGTGAAGGTTAAATGGCTCATCCACAGTCACACAGCTAGCCAGTAACTCCATAATTTGAGATTCAAACACAGTTTTTCTGTATCTAAGGACTTTTCAATAATAATAATAGGAATAATAATAATGATACCAGCTAGCATTTACTTAGAATTCCTATCAGGCCCTTTTATACACAGAGTATTTCATTTAGTTCTTGAAATAGCTTTGTAAGGCTGGTTTAATAACACCCTCATTTTGAAACAGAGTCCCAATGAGATAAAACAACTTGTCAAAGGCCACCTAGCTAGTAAATGTCAAAGACTCAGTTTTTCATATCTGGGTTACTTAATGCTTGCCAGCTTCCTCCCCTGAGAACTCAACCCAGTCTCTGTATCCATTCCAAACTGATTAGATCTTTCCCTCCCCATATCCCAAACCATGACCCTCACCCATCTGACTACAAGAACCCCATTGCTCAGGCTACTGCAATGGAGCTCCACCCCTAGCAGATGCCCCTTAGAAATGCGGGCGTTCCCTAGAATTATCCAGAGTGGCTAAGAGCATGGCTCTGAGTCAGGCAGACCAAGATCCAACACTCTGCTACTGTGTAGCTGCTTAAGTGGTTGGAAGGAAAAAAGAAAGGACTCACTGAAGACTATTAGTTATCTATTAAGTGTGGCCTGGGCTCCCTAACACATCTTATGCCCTCAATGCATATTTCAGTGTGTTCCACCCATGCATCCATCTATCCACCGATTCTTTTTTGTATAATTTAGTATAGTGACCTTGTATCCTTTCTTTTATCTACCTTTTACCAATCTACCCTTCTATCATCTTTCCTTCTTCCTTTGATCCTTCCTTGTACCCATCCATTCAGCAAACATTTATTGACCACCTCCTTTGTTCCCAACACTGTATTGGGTTTTGCAGTTACAAAGATGGATAAGACACAAGACACAATATAATATAGTGCTCAAGAAAGAGGGTCAGCAGGCACAAAGAACTAAGTTAACATCTAGCCTTTGTCACTTAGAAGCTGAATACCCTTGGGCAAATCCCTGGGCCTCTCTGAACCTTGGTTTCCTCCTATATAAAATGGGGACAATGTGGTACATAAATCATAAGATTGTTTTTGAGAAGACAAGATCAAGCCCTTAGTGAGTGCTCAGACACCCTTAGTTGGCACTGATGTTATAAAACCAGTTCCTACCTTGGAGGAACTCAGAATGTATTGGGGAGGCACACTGTAATAAGGTAAAACGTCTGATAAGGGACAAAGTAGCAGGAGCAGGAGGTAGCTAAAGTCAGCCTGGGGCAGCAAGGCAAGTCTCAAGAAAGAGGTGGATCCCAGCTCCTTTTCTCATAAAAAGGCATCTCTTCCAAGAGAAGAATCTGCCCAAATTACTTGATGACCTTGAAGCTTTCAAACGACTTCATAGATAATAACACTTTATCTCCCCAACCAAGGTCTTTGCTGAAGTATTTTTCAGCAATCCAGTTATATGCTGATGTTCTGTGTGGCTCTCTTTTTGAGTTTAATAGATCTTCATTCTCCTATATATCTTATCTAGAATGTCCTTGGAATTTAGTATATCTTAGATTCATCATGAAATTATAGCAGTGAAAATTGCTTTAAATACCATGTAACCCTATACTTCTTCATTTGCTAGAAGGCATGGCCTAGAGAGGTTAAATGACTTGTCCAAGATCACACAACTAACCTGATGACCCAGTTGGGACTAGATCCAAGGTCGTGTGGTGCCCATCCCAAGGTTATTTCTAGACTACCAGGCTTTCTACTTCTCTAATTTTCTGTGCCCCTTTATGTCAAGCTGCCTCCTCATAGTTCTCTTTCTGTGTATTTCTTTATCTGTATCTCATCCGTAATGTGGTGAAAATTCAGAGCCAAATAATCTTGAAAACATTACTTTTCCTCGCCAAGTCTGTTCCCCATCTGAAACATTATGCTGATAAGATCAACCTCATAGATTTGATATGAAGGTTAAATGAGAGAATTTAAGTGAAAGTGCCTCAAGAAATGCTTTATGATGTCTTTGATTCTAAGAACAACCTACAAGTGGAAGATTCAGAATTCTGACTTGGCTTGATCTGATTGCAGTATGTATGCACTTTACATTACATTTCTGCCATTTAGTAGATGCTTAATAAAGAAAAGAAATTGTCTTTTAAGAAGGTCATGTAGATGTGCTTTTACCTATTCCTCCTATTAAGTACAACTAAAAGTCCTGGACACTATAAATAAAACAAATATACATATAACTTCTACCTCCACCTGTCAGTAACAGGTGGAACTAACACCCCTTCCCCTGGTAG
>NW_007731653.1:152075-153383 GCF_000696425.1 Galeopterus variegatus
GTAGGTCTTTTCTCCCCTTTGACCAATCTCTGAAACCGGAGGTATGAGAGAAATACTATGTATTCATTCCTATGCCTGGGAGGTAAGATCTGTTAGCAAAAGACAGTCTTGGATGCTGGGCAAACAAAACCTATGGCCTATGAAACTGCTTTTATAACATGAAATTAAAACAAAGCTCGTCTACTCTACTCCCACTGACTTAATCTTCATAGCACAGAATCTGTTAATAGGGTTTCTCAACTTTGGCACTACTAACATTATGGACCATATAATTTTCTGTTATGGAGGGCTGTCCTGTGCATTGTAGGGTGTTAAGCAACATCCCTGGTCTTTATACCCAGTAGATGCCAGTAGCAATGCTCCATCTGCCAGTTATAACAAACAAAAATATCTCCAGACATTGCCTGGTGTCCCCTGGGGAGCAAAATTCCTCCTCATTGAGATCTGCCACAGTAGAGGAAGGTGAGAGGAGAGAACAGAGGGCAATTTTCCAGAAGCTATGACCAATGTAGTAGACATCTTGAGGGGTGGGGGGAATAAGGAGAAAGACATGGAGGAAGGGAGGGACAGAGATTATAGTGCCTGCAGCACCTCCTGTATCATTCTCCCATTAGCCCTTTGGCACATACTAATTTGTCATATTATGTAGTTGTCACCTTGGAAGGAGAGCTAGGGCCCCAGGGCATATGAAACAGAATGAGGCATATGAACAGTTCAGAGTGGGGGGTGTGGAGAGAAAAGGAGATACTAATGGTTCGGACTCCTTAAAAGATGAGGTAGATAGTGGTAATCTAGCGCCAGTGGCAGTAACCTTAGAGTGCTGGTTCATACTTCTAGCACCAACTGTTATCAGTACTAACAAGAGTGATCTCTTGTCATTCAGAGTTTTCACTGGGATTTCTCAGACTCAGCATTGTTTGATTCTCCCCCAAACCCTGTGAAGTGGGCAAGGAAGGATCTCTTTATGTCTACTTACAAAAGAATAAGCTGAGATCCATCACAAGAATAGAGGCGCTGTCATGCAGGCATTGAAAGTGTGAGGCTTTAATACAAACAAATCAGTCTTCAATTTTTGGCTTCACCACTTATGTAACTTAAGATCAAGTTATCTGATCTTGTCAAGTTACTTAACCCCTATCTGTAAAATGGTGTCAATGCCTAGGTAATATCCGTTGTCATGAAAATTAAATTGCCTAATGTAGGTAAAGTATCTGTTACAATATGTGTCACTTAGGAAGCACACAATAAAAGGTAGCAAATATTGTTATCATAGTTATCCCTATCATCACTGAAATTCTTTTTTTTTTC
>NW_007731654.1:0-4354 GCF_000696425.1 Galeopterus variegatus
CATGAAAGAAGTAATTTCAAAAAGTTCATTCAATGGTCACTCTTAAAGACCGGGGAATCAGCAGAATTTCCATCAGCAGAGAAATGGTCCAGTGGAAAGGAAAGTATGAAACATAAGAATAAAGGAGGCACAGTTTTAAATCCTGTGCCATTTTTTTTCTCACTGTGGAATCACAATGAATCAATTTAGCCTGACTTGGTTTCCTCATTTGTAAAGGTAGTAATACTTGCTTCACAGGCTCAATGAGGTATGGATATAAATCACCTGGCACATAGTGAGCACTTGATAAACATTTTCTATTATGATTTCTCAGCAGAGGCTATGTTTTAAAAAGGTTTCATGTATGAAATAACTTCATTTTAGGAAGCAATAATTTGTTTATTCAACAAAGACATATTCACCTGCCAATTACTGTTCTGATGAGCTTAATTTCTCCCACTGATGTCATTACTGCTGGTTGCAAAGAAGCCTGGTGTCTCCACCTGAACATTGCCATGTCGTTTTTCAAAATTTTCAAATAGCTCCTGTACCTCCATTACTACGAAGTGTTGTCAGCTCCTACTGGTACCAAAGACTGTAGTTGGCAGCTGGAAGACCTTAGGCCTATGTTATCTAACAAGGGCCAATTGCCTACCATGTCCTATAATCGAGAGGACAATTCAAGAGGGTTGAATTCCGGAAGCTGCAGTTCCAACACCAGGATCACTCTCTGTTAGAACTGTCAAATGAGCATTACTCATCGTTTTTCCTTGCAGAATTTTCTGGGGATTTAGGGGCTTATTTTTCCCTTCACAAATGTCTTTCTTCATCTTTTACAGGTTAATGCTCAGAGTTGGACTTACCTGGGGGAATGGGGAACCAGGAATCTGGCCCCTACTCTAAGAAGTCTGAAATATAAGAGTGCATCTCCAGCTGAGTGCTCAGATGTTCCAGGTGTTCTCGGAGGTGCCTGAGAAGGTTTTTTTTGGAGGTGAAAGAGGGCTAAGTCCTGCATTTCACAGCCCTTGTCAACTGCAGCAGCTGTGCAGGTAATCCGTTCCATGATTTAGAATTTATATATAAATTTGTTTGAGAAAAGAATGTCATCGGAAAACACTGAACAATGATCTTAGAAAATTACTGATCTAGTCCAACACATTGAAATTTGAACTATGGATGAGCAAACTGAATTCCATCAGGGAGGTTAAATACCCAGGCTAAGGCCTCACAGTCAATTGGATGAAATCAATTTCAACAAATATATAGCAAGTTCTTACTGTGGGACTAGGTAAGAAACAGAGAGACCAGGAAACATGGTCTCTGACCTCAAGGATTTCAAAGTCCAGCAAGCGAACACAAGAGATGTATATAATTAAATATAACACATGTAAATATGCCAAATGAAAGTGCTGTGGAAACCAGTCATGGATTTAAAAAATGATAGATGACATTGAGTGTTAACACTGAGGAAGGCAGCTTGGTTTTCTCTCTCTACATCTATTTATCATCTATCTATCATGTATCTATCCATCCATCCCTGTAAAATGACATCATTTCCCACATTTTACTGATGAGGAAACCAAGAATTAAAAAGGTTTTGTCTTGCCCGAGTTTATACTATTAGTAGGTGGCAGCAGTTGGTATTCCAACAGAGGTAGTCTGAATCCAAGACTCACACCTTTATCCACTAGGGAATGCTAAGAACATTTCAACAGGAGGTAGTTTTTGAACTGGGCCTAAAATGACAAGGATTTTAAATGGGAGGTGGCAGAGGATTGTTGGAGAAACCTTCCAGGCGGAGTGCCTAGTACAGATGCAGTCCCAAAAGCCTATCAAAGTGGTGAAAGTGCAGTATGGGGCCAATTTTGTTAAGCCTTTGTGATTGCTATTCCAAATACTAAGACTTTAATTCACAGTGCTCACAGACTAGAATTTAGCTCTTAGCCACTAGGCAAGGATGGGAAGGGAGGCACCGCGAGGGCTGGAGTCAGTAGCTGCCACTTCTAAACAGTGTGACACCAGGTAAATTACTTAATCTGTCTGTGCCTGAGTTGTCTCATCTCTAAGATGCGAGTGTAACAACTACTTCACAATGATATAGTGAGGATTAAATGGGATGATGTACATGGGGGCATTTAGCATAGTGCCTTTCACATGGTATACTCAATAGACGGTAGGTAATTATTATTTATTTATTTATTTTTAATTGAAACATAATTGATTGTATATACCCATGGGGTATAGAATTGAATATCAATACCTGTGTGTAATACATGATCCTCAAATCAGGATAATTACTATATTTGTATTACGATTACAATGTAATCATTTTTTTGTGTCCCTTACCAATTTCTCACTAATCTCCTCTCCCCCTCCCCCTTTCCTAACTCTGGTGGCCTCAGTTCTGATCTCTCCTTTTGAAAGTTCAACAATTATTGTGATTATTGTGTCTTTCCTTCTTTTTTTAAATTTTGTTTGTTTGTTTTATTTTTTAGCTCCCACTTATGAGTGAGGACATGTGGTATTTCTCTTTCTGTGCCTGACTTATTTCACGTAACATAATTTTCTCTAAGTTCTCCAAGTTGCTGTGAATGGCAGAATTTCATTCCTTTTTATGGCAGAGTAGTATTCCAATGTGTATATATACCACTTTTCCTTATCCAGTCACCTGTCGATGGACATTTAGGTTGGTTACAACTCTTAGTTATTGTAAATAAAGCTGCAATAAATATGGGACTGCAGGTATCCCTTCAACATGATGATTTCCATTCCTATGGGTATACACCCGGCAGTGGGACTGCTGAATTGTATGGCAGTTCTATCTGTAGTTGTTTGAGGAAGCTCCATGCTATTTTCCATAAAGGCTGCACTAATTTACAGTCCCACCAACAGTGTAGGAGGGCTCCCCTTCTCTGCATTCTCACCAGCATTTGTTATTCTCTTTTTTTTTTTTCCTTTTTGTCTTTTTTCGTGTCCGGCAACGGATCGCAACCCTCANTGGGAGCACCACCGCGCTCCCAAGCGGCGCACTGTAGCAGTGCGCCACCGGGCCGGCCCTGTTATTCTCTTTTTGATAATGGCCAGTCTAATTGGGGTGAGATGATATCTCAGTGTGGTTTTGATTTGCGTTTCCCTGATGCTGAGTGATGTTAAGCATTTTTTCATGTGTCTGTTGGCCATTTGTGTATCTTTCTTTGAGAAATGCCTATTCAGCTCCTGTGCCCAGTTTTTAAATGGGTTACTTGTTGTTTTTACTCTTAAGTTGTTTGAGTTCCTTGTATATTCTGGATATTAATCCCTTGTCAGATGCTTAGTTTGCAAATTAAAAGAGGGTAAGACATCCAACAGAAAAGTGAGAAAATTGAGTTTCTTTTGCTGTGCAGAAGCTTTTTAGTTTGATATAATCCCATTTGTTTAATTTTTCTTTTGTTGCCTGTTCTTTTGGGGTTTTATTCATAAATTCTTTGCCCAGTCCTACCTCCTGAAGTGTTTCCCCTATGTTTTCTTTTAGTAGTTTTATAGTTTCAGGTCTTATGTATAAACCTTCAATCCATTTTGAGTTGATTTTGATATATGGTGAGATGTGCAGGTCTAGTTTCATTCTTCTACATATGGATGTTCATTTTTCCCAGCACCACTTATTGAAGAGGCAGTCCTTTCCCCAGTGTATGATCTTGTTGTCCTTGTCAGATATCAGTTGGCCCTAAGTATGTGGGTTGGTTTCTGGATTCTCTCTTCTGTTCTATTTTTCCAAGTGTCTATTTTTATACCAGTACCATGCTGGTTTGGTTACTATAGCTTTGTAGTATAATTTGAGGTCAGGTAGTGTAATGCCTTTGGCTTTATTATTTTTTTTTTCCTCAGGATTGCTTTGGGTATTCAGGGTCTTTTGTTGTCTCATATGAATGTTAGGATTTTTTAAAAAATTTCTATAAAGAATGTAATTGGTATTTTGGTGGGGATTGCATTGAATCTGTAGATTGCTTTGGGTAGTATGGACATTTTCATAATGTTTATTCTTCTAATCTAAGAGCATGGAATGTCTTTCCATCTTTTTGTCCTCTAATATCTTTCAGTAGTGATTTGTAATTCTCATCATTGAGATATTTCACCTCCTTGGTTAAATTGTTTCCTAGCTATTTTATTTTTGTTGTGACTATGGTAAATAAGCTTGCTTCCTTGATTTCTATTTCTGCTAGTTTGTTATTGTATATTGCAACTTTCTGAAATTGTTCATCAACTAGAAGATTTTTTTGGTAGAGTCTTTAGGTTATTTTGATTAACTCTCAACCTAATAAGACAAGCTAATGTATGTTTTTTTTTTTTTGAGCATTTGTATGTGTTAGGCATTTTGCCAAATACCCCATATGCATTA
>NW_007731654.1:4784-6621 GCF_000696425.1 Galeopterus variegatus
ACTATGGTAAATAAGCTTGCTTCCTTGATTTCTATTTCTGCTAGTTTGTTATTGTATATTGAAACTTTTTGAAATTGTTCATCAACTAGAAGATTTTTTTGGTAGAGTCTTTAGGTTATTTTGATTAACTCTCAACCTAATAAGACAAGCTAATGCATGTTTTTTTTTTTTTTGAGCATTTGTATGTGTTAGGCATTTTGCCAAATACCCCATATGCATTATTTAATCTTTACAAGCATTATGAAGTTAGGCAATATTTTCTCCCTGATTGGCAAAGGGTGAAACTGAGGATTTCAGTGCTGATTCCAGTGTCTGATTCCAGAGCTCTTAATTACTATCTTGCACTGTCCTCCTTAATATGACACTGCTTGGAAATTTCAGATTTGAAGATTTGATGTAGATAGGAGGTTGAGACCATGGTTCACTGGCGAGAGAGATATTTGGAACAAATGGACTTTGTAACAACCTATTCAAATTATACCAAGAATATAACAACAAAATTCTTGGATTTTTACACCTTAAAGAGTCTATAATCTTTTGCTTAAGTTCTATGGTTTCACTTTGTGCTTATTCTTAACTTTTTTACTAGTCATTCCATGAACATATTTTATTTTCACACCTCTGTGAAAGACTGTATAAGTTAGCTTTAATAAACCACCTCAATATTTAGTGACTTAAAACCACAACCATTTATTTAGCTCACAATTCTTGGGTTGGCAAATTGAGCTGGCCTCAGCTCTGTGATTCTTCTTTTGGTCTTGGCCATATTCACTGTTGTGCATGAAGTTGGCTGCCAGATCTGCTGGGGCCATTTGAACTGGTGGCATATTCAGCTGGGACAAGTCATTTATACTCCTTTGGTTTCTCATTTTCTGTGATGCCAACCTGGGCTTGTTCATATGGTGGTGGAAGAGTTCCAAGAACTATAAGAGAGAACAAACCCCAATGTGTAAGCACTTTTTAAGTCTCTACATTTTTTCATGTTTGCTATTTTCTCAATGGCCAAAGCAAGTCACATTGCCAAGCCCAGAATCAGTGCGGGAGGAGACTGCTGAATGGGTAGATACAAGCCACATGAAAAATTTGGGTGTTACTGTGACAATCTACCACACAGGCTTTGGAAAGTCAGCAGAGTGGCTGTACAGAGAAACTGTATTGGCACAGGCTTGGAAGGATGCTTGGGGGAAGATATCTTCTGTAGAGTGGCCCTGGGTACCCAACTTACTTTGGAATAGTCAGACATTCTCTTGTTGTGACCTTGGTACCAAATGGTACCAGAAGGTAACATGACACATCCGGGACCACATGCTCCTAAGTTGTTTCCTTCCTGTCCTCCATGCCCAGCCCTTGAATCTGAGGTAGGAACTTGGCAGAGATAGCATTCTAGTAGCTGGTGAGGGCTGAGCTGTGGAATGACTATTTTATTTTTATCTTCTACCTTCACTGGATCCCCAGGCTAGCATGGCCTGGGCAAGTAGCTGTTATACACATTAGAATTGATACAGCTCTTAAAATACATTGGCGAAGATATCTGTAGCCTCTCTAAACACTATCATTCCACAGGGCAACTAAGTTAATCTTGTTTACCCTTGAAATCAGATCATGGTGGTATCATCACACAAACTTGCCAGAGTAATAAACTTTAGGCTTACATTCAATTTAGTTACCATATCAATGGTTTCCATAGTTTAATTTTTGCTCAACTGTATGTTATGCCCCACTTTATTTCATGAAGAAAGAAAATGCTGTAGGGTATCTGAGGACCTTGGCATCTGGTATCAAGCCGCATGCATATAATGTTTCAACCAATTACTCAATGCAGGCTTTCCTGGGAAAC
>NW_007731654.1:7705-16549 GCF_000696425.1 Galeopterus variegatus
AAAAAAGGGAAAATTCCTTACCTCTTTGTAAATATCTTAAGAAATAGTATAATAGTCCTTTTATACCTGAAACCTGGGGCTCAGAGTGAATATGTAACGATCAGATTCCAAGGAAGTGAGATGATGGTGTCCGTCAGGGCTCAGCTTTACTTACCACTGCTACTGCTGTGCGTATTCAACTTCTGGATTTTGGCCTTCTGTGACTTCACTTTTAATTCCACAGACCTTGTGTGGAGGGGCCTCTTCTGCGTATGTGGTTTTCTTTCACTTTCCACAGATACTCTCAATTAAGGGTTTGAGGATTCTAGGACTCAGTGCCCTAGGGACATGTTGTTGACATTAGACCATCAGCTAAGTTCATTCCAATAAGTATGTGTGTGTAGCTCTTTCTGTGCCAGGCTCTGTGCCAGATATACACATGGCCCCGATCTCTGTGGGCTTAGGATCTGGTGGATTTCAATGAAAGAGGCCGGACTGTCAGGTCAAATAATACTATGTGATAAAGACACCAAGAAGTACTGAGAAGAGAGGGATTAACTTGCGGGCTGGAGGGAGCAGGAGATCAAAGAGGTGATGCTTAAGGGGTATTCTGAAAGATGAACATTGAAGGACATTCCATCTGACTTGTTGAAAACTGAAGATTAGAAAGCTTGAATGGACTACTATGTCTGGAGAGATGGTAGACTAGTTTCTTAACTACCTAAATATGCTTGACAAAATATCTAAGCTATCTAAATATGCTTAACAAAATGTTAAATAAAAAGGTGAGCATACCGGAAAGTAAGGACAATTCTCCATGGTTAAGAATAGAGGAACGGCCAGAGTACAGTGAGGTAAGTGAGGGCCAGAGTTGCTGACCACTTTATCACCAGCTACTAATAAATTCCAGGTAGCCAGGAGCTCTGGATTCAGAAGCTGTGTTGAGGGAGGCAGATAAAAAGGACTGAGTGGGGAGGGGGCCAGTTGTGGGCTCCTAGGTAAAGCTATGACCCATGAAAGGCAACGTCCTCAGGGAAAAGGTAAACTAGAAAAAATATTCACTCCGTGGAGGCAATGAACCTTGACTGATTCACAGGGGTTATTGATGGGTGGAGAACATGGCAATGTACCAACTTTTACATGGGTTTGGGCCCTGAATTTACAGTATTTGCATGGTCTGAATAATGACCAGCTAAGAATTTAATTTAAGGCAAACCCAGCAGGAGTGAACACAAATCTCTGGAGGAATCTGCATTCAATTTATACTCCAAAGAATTCCCATAGGCTGAGTCCCAGTGAACATGAACTCATAAATAGAAATCACAAAACTTACTAGGAAACAAAGCATACTGAGTGAGAGTCAACAGAAATGGTAACCGCAGATAATGACCTCAGCTATTTAACATGTTTAGCATACTTAAAGAAATAAAAAGGAAAATGAAAATATGATTAAGGAGCAAGAGACTATCAAAAATGACTTAAAATACTTGAAGTACTAAATGGGATGTCTGGAAATAAAAAAAAATAACAATTGAAAGGAAAAAATTCAGTGAAATTATAGCCCTAAACTAAAACAAAGCAGAAATCCATCAATAGCAGAAGGGATAAGTACATTGTGGTATATTCATACAATGGAATGTTACAATACATGAAGAAGAGCAACTACTGCTAATGCAACACCATGGGAAAGAAGCCAGATACAGAGCATACATGCAGGCAAAGCTAGTCTATGTTGATTGTGGTCAGAATAGTGGTAACCTCATGTGGTAAGGTATTGATTGCTGAGGGGCAAGAGGGAGATCTCTGGGGGTGCTGGAAGTGTTCTACATCTTGATCTGGATGGTGGCCACATGAGTGTGTACACAGGTAATGTAACCAGGCTGTACACTTAGGATTTGTGCTTGAATTATATGTGAGTTATACCTCAATATAAAAGATTAAAAACTTCAATGGTCCTATCTTCCAGTTCCTTTGATCCCCAAGATTGGATTAGACACAGCTAAAGGGAAAATTAGTGAACTGGAATTGAATGAAATACACAAAATTCAGCAGAGAGAGGCCAACCTACCAAAATGACAGAGACATTAAGAGACAAATGAGGCTAGAGTGAGGTCTAAGCAGAGCTCTAGGAGATATAAAGAATGAACAATTTCTAAGAAAGACACAAATCCTTTGATTCAGGATGTCTAATGAACTCCACACAGGATAAATAAAGAAATCCACAACAAAGCACATCAAAGTAAAACTACAGGCCAAAGACAAAGAGACAATCCTAAAAACATTCAGGGTGAAAATATAGTTTCCGTACATAGGACTGTCATTTAGACCAAAGAAGACTCTCATCAGTAATGTTGCAAGTCAGTAGATGAAGGAAAGCAATTCTCAACCTAGAATTATAAACTGAGGAAATGAGGACAAAATAATAATTTTAAAAACTGGTTGAACAAAGCAAAACTAAAAATTCAGATTTCACTGCCAACAGATCCTCACTTACAGAATTTCTAAAAAATGTACTCAAAAGAAAAAAATGATTATAGAAGAATTGAAACACAAGAAGGAATGGGGAACAAAGGAAATGTTAAATAGAAAGGTATAAACATGTGCACCATAGGTGCTATCTGGTTCTCTCTCTCCAAATTTATATTATTTAATTGATATGTATATATAAAGAAAAGTAAAGAAAGAACTAGAATGTTCTACAGGGCAGGTGGAAAACATCTCAAAGCAGAGCATACTGACTCCAGTTAGTTGAATAGAATCTGAATCACCTTCCCACTAATTTGGACTGCTTTAAGTTGTAGTTCACTAGTTGGGAGTTTCGTTAAGTTCCATGGAATTCCTAGAATTACCACTGGACAATTGATCTTGTTAGATGAATTGTTTCTGCCAAATCTTACAATTTTCAACATTCCCCTTCATGGTAATTGTTGAAAACAGCAACCCTGTAATAAAATAAAAACAGATTTTATTCTTATAATGCAAGCGAAGCCTAGAGATTAATTAAAAAAGATTTCATTCATTTACATAATTAGGAAATTCTTTGCAACATCAGTCCTAATAAACTTGGATTTGTTTGACAAATGTGATAATTTGTTCCTTCCAAGGATATGGGATAAATATGGGTCCTTTGTAAATTCTTTTGATATTGATGGAGGGCAAGGCACTTTAAAGGGCAAATGTTACAAATGCTTGCCCTTTGAAGGGTGGTGCTATAAAAGCATGCGGTATTACTCTCAATCACTGATAGGTGAGCTCAGCACCCTGCAGGGGATGGAGAGGGTGGTTGCTGGTAGCCTCGGCTGATAACTCAAGAATCCGTTTTCTTGGCATTCTGCTATTACTGTTGTAATGACAGTCTGGTGGTTTTAAACCCTGCCCTCAATTTTCTGGTTCTTTCATGACCTTACCAATCCCTTTCCGTCTTAAACATTCCTTTAGTGATCTTTAATTTCTTAGTGAATTTTTTTTTTATGTGACCGGTAAGGGGATCGCAACCCTTGGCGCGGTGTCGTCTGCACCACGCTCAGCCAGTGAGTGCACCGGCCATCTCTATATAGGATCTGAACCCAGGGCCCTGGCGCTCCCAGTGCCGCACTCTCCCAAGTGAGCCACAGGTTTGGCCCTCTTAGTGAATTTTTGAACCTAAATAAACATTTCATCTTTTCCACCTTCAAGAGACAGCTCAGATCTCACCTTCTCTGTAAATTCTGCCCTGAATTCCCCGGCAGGATTGACCATACTCTGCTCCATGCTCCCCTGCCACTCCTCTCTATGGCAATTATTTGTGAGGAGACAGAGAACTCTGGGAAGGCAGAGACGTTGCAGACTTCTGTGTCTCCATCCCTAGTGATCAGACCAATAAATGCTTGTTACGTTACTTTGAAATGGAATTATTTCCATATGAACAGTAACATGATTTATGTGACGTTGCCTCTACAGGCGTATGATGAAAAGGACGATGGGGAAGGTGTATATTCTGTGCGCTTTAGGTATGTCTCCAAGAGCAGTTCTAAGGGCGTGTCTTGTTGCACCTGCCCCAGGTAGGTAGCTAGAGAAAATATTCATACCCTCATCTGATAGCTAAGAAGCCCAGGAAGAGGAAGTTTAAGCAGTTCAGGCAAAGCCTGGCAGTTTGTGCAGAGGAAAGCCAACGGAGAGGGTCAGAGGGGAAATAAGAAGTAAGGTTTCTACTCAGAGAAATGACTTCATTCATTTTCTCTCCATTTAAATCCAGCTCCACCTTCTCCAGTTTTTTTTCTTCATGGGATCAGAGGAGCAGCCTTTTGATAGAAGGAAGACATACCACAGAGATGCTGAATATGAACTGACCCTCGCGTGGGGACCATTTTTCTGCAGAAGCAGCAGTAATCATAATCATAATGCTTGCTTGAACTTTTCTCCTCTTCAGCACAGAGTGTGGAATTTCCCGCTGCTGCCTTCGGTGCAGCAGTGGGCTGCTGAACAGAGGACAGCCTGGGGACCGTGAAGTGTGTTATTGTGGAGAAATTCTCGACGATGCTCTCAGAGCTGTGAATGGCTTTGGTGGATAAGCCAACCGGGGGCAGTTCAATAGGCGGGGTGATGAGTAGGAAGCTGTGATATTGTTTCTATAGGAGTAGGCTGGAGCTCTCTCAGGGGCTGTGTTGTGTTCGAGCCACTTGGCAGAAAGGCCCATATGAGGACCACACCAAACCTTTAGACTCAAACAAAAACCCTACTTCTCAGGGACCCCAGGAATGTCAGGAAATCTAGTTTCATTGAGGATGAAAGCATTGATAAAAATGAATAACTCTTTGACCTCTTTCTCCATAAACAATGTCACACATAAATATGAGGCTCCACAGGCGTCGATTTCTTAGGTGTGAATGTAACTTGGGTCTGTGGCATCTCTGTCATGGAATAATGCAGTGTTTTCTCTTGTGAATAAAAGGAGAACTCACGAGAATTTAGAAGCCTTGAAGCAAGCTCTTCTTCCATATGTTTCTTTTGGTAACTTAGAGGTTAGATTCCCAGAGCACATACCTCCCTGGCCTCAACCCAGTGCCACTTTCAACTTGTAGCCTTTTTTTTTTTTTGTCTCAGCTGCATTCAAAACAGTTCTGTTGGAGCTGGACAGTCAAATCCAGGTGGCAGGGGACATGTTTCAGGAAAGCATCCTCCTGAGTCAATAGTTCCTGACCTCCCCTGTACATCAAAATAGTGATGCCATCTGCCACGCCTGTATGTATTGATCTTGGCTGGGGCCTTTTGAAGCCCCCATGATGCAGCCAGGGTGGAAATCTTTGGCCTGTCCTCCAGGTCAGGGATCCTGAGCCATCCCAATCACCATGGGAGCACAGGAGCACACTCCGTGGGGTAGACAATAGCAAGCTGCTGGAAGGGGCAACGGTCAAGTTCTACCTCCACACTCCTTCTACATGGAGGACAGGCATGCCCAATCACCATGGGAGCACAGGAGCACACTCCGTGGGGTAGACAATAGCAAGCTGCTGGAAAGGGCAACGGTCAAGTTCTACCTCCACACTCCTTCTACATGGAGGACAGGCATGCAGGCCTATAAGCGAGTCAGCATTGAGTTGGCTTCTGTCGTAATCAGAAGCTGGCAAGACCCTTCTGAGGGAGGTGTTTACCGCAGAAACAGTGTTTCATGCCTCAGCAGCCACCTGGGTTTTTCTTCCCCACCTCGGGGTCATTAATCTAGCTCTCACCTTGGGGTCTTTGATCTGTCACTTTATGTCTTCCTGGTGCTTGGCTGCCTTCTTGGGCTTGCCCCAAATCCTTATTATTAATGTGCTTCTAAATTACTCACTGGACTCCAAATTGCTCAGAAAGAAGCAGTGAAGAAGGAAGAAAGAGGGAAGAAACTCAATACTGAGCACACACATTGTGCTGGGTGTTAGGGAGAGGAAAGCTGACCAGTGCCTGCCCTCTAGGAGCTCAGGATCTAATTAGGAGGGACAGGGAGATGACGAGGGACCATGACATGTTTCAGGGTCTGTGACAGTCTCCACGGTCTGGTTCATGCAGGGAGGGAGTCAGAAAATGTGACAAGGCCTCATGTAAGAGATAACAGCTGAGCTGGGTAAGGCAGTGGGAAGGGGCAGGAAGAGATAGAAGAACAAAGCATTGCATGCTCAGAGACTGCAGCCATTCTCTATGCTTGGGGTGTGGAGGATGGGCCACGGGCCAGTGAGAGAAAGGGCAGGAGAGATGGTCAGGGACAGGGTTGTGAGGACCTGGTAGGCCAGGCTAGGAAGTATGGACCAAAGCGAGGGGGACTGCTGCAGGTGTAGGGCTGGCTGTGTTGGGGAGCTGGAGTTCAAGTCATGGTGTCTAAAGGAGTGGGGCATACCTAGGTCCGATTTGGGTTGCATGGGCGTCAGAAGGTCTGCTCTGAGGGCAGTGTATGCCCACAGATGTTTCCTGATGGTAGTGACATTTGAGGCTAGGTGCAGGCTGGCCTGTCCTGGGTGGCCAGAACCCTGTAGAAGAGGACTGGCAAGGCACGGCCTAACATCAGAATCCCAGGAAAATGGGCCAGGGTTCATGGGAAGAACTGTCTTGCTGTGTAGACTGGGTCAATCCAGCTGGAGTAGAGCAAGTGTGGCTTAGTAGGTTTATATATGGAGACCGAGTCCAGGCCACAGAATGCCAGACCCCACCAGCCAGGGGAGGGGAGACATCTCAAATGCACTTGCACCAGCTCAGGCTAACTCAAAAATTCAGGGGAACAGACCCAGAACTGGGGAGGTGGGGACTCGGGAAGGTAGAGGCTGATGTGGAGATCTCAAAGCAAACGGTAGTGCAAGTCTATGTGAAGGAGGCCTCTCTTTTGTTCCTGGAACACCCACACTGTCTGCTCTGTGACCTTCACAGGTTTTCTCTGCCTGGAGTGCGCCCCCAGCTCTGATTTCACCCATGAGCTGTTGGAGGCTGCAGGCCGGCCCACAGTGCTGAAAACTCAGTGTGAATGAGGGAGACCTCCCGCCCTTGGCCCAGCCTGAGCCTGGAACTTTCTCTCCGGAGTTCTGCTTGTTCAGTCTGCCCCTTCAGAAGTGCTTCCTCGCTTCCTCCAAAATAACCCTCTGGACAGGGGCAGGCCTCACTGTGGAAGGAAATTCCAGGCCAGTCCCCTGTCCTTTTACCTAAATAATCACCTTGCGAGGCTTCCAAGGACAGTATTTTAAGAACAGTTTATGAGAAATCTTCTGATAATCTAATTTGTCCAGTCCACACAGAAATTTTTCTTTTCTTTTCTTTTGTTTCATCTACCAAACACACATACATATCCTGGGACACTTACTGCTCATTTTAAAGAGCAGCTAATGTGTTTCTCCTCTCCTAGGCATCTGGGATGCTAAAAGATTTTAAATTGAATTGTTCCTGCAGTATTGTGAAGAAACAATTTAAATAAAACTCCCCTGCCCACTGAGTCTGTGTCTTGGGTCCTCAGCCACAGCCTGAGGTCTTGTCCCAAATTTAGGGTCATCATGATGTCACCCAGCTGACCATGAAGCATCTGAGCTGATGGGCAGAACATGCCTAGGAGTCCCCAGGGCACAAATGACATGCTTATGTTGGTTTCTCACTGCCCTACATAACGTCAGCCAGCAGCATGGTGGCACTGCAGAGGCGAGTGTGGGTGAAGACCCCTACAGAGGTCCCTTGAGAGGCAGGCCCCTCCAGGAGGTCAGGGCCCAGGTGCCCTACATAACGTCAGCCAGCAGCATGGTGGCACTGCAGAGGCGAGTGTGGGTGAAGACCACTACAGAGGTCCCTTGAGAGGCAGGCCCCTCCAGGAGGTCAGGGCCCAGGCCTTCCTCTTCTTGATAACCCCATGACTAGCCGGGGCCGTGCCTATAGCTGTTGCTCTGAAAAGTGAGTTGCATCGATCTGCCGAGTGAGGGACAGCACTGCCTTGGGGGTCAGATGACATTAGAGTGTAGGAACTCATCTGAAAGGAGGCTGTCAGGGGTGTGGCGTGTGGCAGGACAGGAACTAAAGGAGTGTCAGAGACCTGGTGTGGGCTTAGATGAACTTGTTACAAAGGCTGGCCACTTTTCCATCTCTGCCCCCAGGAGCCTTTTTATCTCTTTAGGCTCAAGCAGAAGCTAAAGTGAGGACAGCCATGGGCCAGGGGATGCTTGGCTCAGGGAGGGGCTTAGCACTAGCTCCCCACACCCCTCTTTCCTGCTGAGACCACATCTTATCATTCCCCCAGACAGAGTTTTCCAAGAAAGCCAAAGGAGAGAATTAACATAAAAAAGAGAATTATAAGTATTCTGCTGGGTTCTTTATATATATGATCCATAAAATACTTGCAAAAGAATCCATTTTATTATTTCCAGATAGGCAAACCAACGTTTAGAGATGGAGTCACCTACTCTGGGACACTTTTGAGAGTAAAAAGGGGTACAAAAAACATGAACAATTGCATATATATATTTTGAAGTATTATCTGAAAAATTAGTTTTATTACATTTTTGAACTTTAAAATAATTCTACTCAATAATTCTTATTAAGAATAAAACCCTTTCTTAAAAAATCAACAGCTATAAACCAGAACTCTCTGTGGCAAGTGGAGTTGTATGGTTACCCTGATGCAAATGATTTATCCAAGGTCACACAGCCAGTGAGTGACAAAGCCAGGCTATAAAGCCATTCTTTTCCCATGATTTTATGCTGCTTAATTTTGGGGGTGACTGAGTGTCCCACAGGTCTACTTCCAGGCTCAAGCATGCCCCTTTTTCCACTTGGGAGCTGGATTTGTCTGCCAGGCCATTTCCTCCCCACTCGCACTCTTTCCAGCATGGCTCCCCTGCTGCTGCGTCAGGCCCAGGCTGGCCACCCTGCAGATAGATGCGC
>NW_007731654.1:16939-17715 GCF_000696425.1 Galeopterus variegatus
CCAGCATGGCTCCCCTGCTGCTGCGTCAGGCCCAGGCTGGCCACCCTGCAGATAGATGCGCCTGAGTTGGGCGTGGCCTCCCAGGTCTCCTCACTGTTGGTGCTGGCAGCTGTGGACATTTGCTCTGACGGCAGACCCTCCCCCTACCTTGGCTTCCAGCACTCCGGTGTTACTAGCCCTCTCTGCCTCCCCTTGGGTCCTCTGTGTTTCTTAACCCTTCACTGTTCCCTTGGGTTCTGGCTGCTGGGGCTGCCTTGACCGCCGGCCACAAGCACGACCCTGGGACCCTGGGTATGGTCCCTCCCTGCATGACTTTGCTCGCCTCTCCTGACCTGGTCCAGAAATGCATCCCTGGCTGTGGTCCCTTCGCCCGCCTCCACACCCACATTCACAATTTGACAGTCGTTGAGATTTAATCAATTAGTTCATTGAGCAATCCAGGTGTATACCCACCTGATTTGAAGTGATTTAGTTTAATGAAGATAATCATGTGGTACAGGTTTTCTGGGGCAGCCCTAATTTCAAATATTCCCTTTTTTTTTGTCCTCACAAAAACTATCAGAGTACTGAAAATCCTGGTGTTTTGACGTAGAAACAACATCTTCTAGTTTGCCTCAGGCACCCAGAAAAAACAATGAAAGGCATAAGTCCCTAGGCAGACTATGTGTCCCACCTTTGGCCCAGGACATGCAGGTCTCTGTAAAACCATTACTTTTACCGGCCTGGGTGAGCCTAAGAGAGAAAGGCTTTTTTGTTTATTTTCAAAAATCTCATCA
>NW_007731654.1:18218-26070 GCF_000696425.1 Galeopterus variegatus
TACCGGCCTGGGTGAGCCTAAGAGAGAAAGGCTTTTTTGTTTATTTTCAAAAATCTCATCATTATTGGTTCCCTTGTTTTTGCCCCTGCTTTCTGTTAAAAAAAACCTCAATTGTCTTCACTGGATGGCAAACATCTTTCTGGCTGAGTAGCACCGCTACTGAGTAGCACGGCTACGTTCACTAGATTTACAAAGGCCAAGATCTCTGTGTCCTGGCTCTCCCAAGCCCACAGGTAAATGGCACTCCCAGAAAATGCCTGTCCTTGGCTTTGGCTGGATCCTTGGCCATATATGGCTGCCTTGCCCCTGCCTGGGGGAGCTTAGTGGGACCTCCTAAAGCCAGAGCCACCCAGCCCTGGGCTCTCACCCTAGGCCCATCCTGGTGTAGTCTGTTCCTCCCAGGAAAAAGGTACTTCTCCCACATATGATCTCCAAGGCTCAGTCCAACCAAAAAAGAGGAAATATCTCAAAGAGAAGAACATTCTGAAGGGGTACAACTGTCAGAATGAGGTGGCATAGCCCAGAGAAGCCATCTCCACAATATGTCCTGAGGACCACTGGTTCCCTGAGATGCTTCCTAAAGAACTCTGTGGCCAACAGAGCCATGGTAGGCTTCATAAAGTCTTGGGGTGCCCACGAGCATGCTGAAGTCTCTGAGAAGTTCTGTAGTCAACTCACCTGAACTTCCTAAATGTATTTGACCACAGGACACCTTTTTCATATAACAACCTTTGATATCTCAAAGAATCAGGGTATAACAAAAGAGTACAGGGGATTTGGAACCAGAGGGCCCTGCCTGGGTTCAAGTTCAAAATCCTTGTATTGAACTGTGTCAGTACATTATCAGGTATGTTATTTAGTCTTGATTTCCCTGTCAGTAAAGTGAGGATGACATCACACAGGGTTGCTATGAGAGTTCAAAGGTATTGGATATGAAAGCACTTTGCATACATGTAAGATACTTATGCATGAAGAGGCTTTGTCAAGGTGGAAAATTCACTCAGCTAGTATACCTTGTAATGAAGAATAATCACCTTTATCTTGACTGGTTTAGAAGCTGCCCCTCCCTGCTTGTGGCTATACAAGATGTGCCAGGACTAGCATATATGGAATGAAATGTCAAGAATCTATGATAGCTAAATGATGGAGGATACTTTTGAATTAATGCATGCTTTTAAGAAAGTATTTAAAATTTTTGCAGTGAAATACAGAATGAATTAGAGAGGAGAAGCTGAGTGTTTGGCTCAGTCTCACCATCTACAGAATGAAGCTGTGCATTAGAAAGTTGTTAAAGACACAGCAAGAGGGCCTGAGATGGGCTAGAGGCCTGGAGACAGAGAGGCTGGGACAGGGCTAAGACCCATGAACCAGGAGGTGCTGATGGGACCAGATGCTCCCCAAGGGATCTATATGCATTTCTTGGAAGGCTTGCTTTGAAATCTTGACTTCTTTTCATGTACACCTAGGAATTAACCCCTGTGTGTTCTAAATTTAATATATATATATGTATATATTTATTTATTTAATTGAAACATATTTGTACATATTTATGGGGTTTAGAGTTATATATCAATACATGTATACAATCTGTAGTGATCAAATCAGGGTAGTTAGCAAATTTATCATTGCAAAAATTTCTTTGTGATGAGAACATTTAAGCTCCTCTCTTTTAGCCAACATACAATAAATTATTGTTAATTACAGATGCCTAGCACTACTGTACACCACTAGAACTTATTTTTCCTATCTAGCTATAGTCTTGTGTCCATTATCCAACCTCTCACTATCTAAAAATCTTTTTTAATGTCTTGAGTTTTTTCTTCTTTATACATTAAACTGGGAGTTCTTAAACTGGACTGCACAGACCATTGGGTTGGGGATTCAGGACCAATGGGTATGCCTTACGTATTCGGAAATTCTCTGGAATTAGAAGCACAATTTTGTTTGCATATGCACATTTTTATGGGGAAGATTGTTCTAAACCACAAAGTGGGTTTTGGTATCTGTGAACTGTACAAATCACATCCAGAATAAGCTCCCTGGCCAGCAGAGTTCATTCTACAATTGTTAATTGGACGGGGGCTCAGGTACTCCATTGAGCCTCCCGGGCCTTTGCAACTGGTCTGAGGCATTTGGCTGTGCTGCTTCGTCAGCTAGACCTTGGTGTTGCTTGGTCCCCTGGCTCTGGGGAGCAGTAGCTTCTCTCTGATTCCTTCTTCCCTCTCCAGCCTGCAAAGTCCTTGAAACCTGCCGTGTATGCTGCTGTAAATCCTGGATGGGTCCCCTGGCTCTGGGGAGCAGTAGCTTCTCTCTGATTCCTCCTTCCCTCTCCAGCCTGCAAAGTCCTTGAAACCTGCCGTGTATGCTGCTGTAAATCCTGGATTTTCTATGGATGGCTGACACAATTTTCACAATTACGCAAACGGAGCCAGCGACGTACATGCTGGGCAATTCAAGCTACTTGCATTTCAGCAGACATTCAGTGGACACTTATTTGTGCCCTGCATGGTGCTAGGACCTAGGTGTAGGAGGTGATGGAAGACAGAACATGATGACAAACAGGCCCTGCCTTTCAGCCCCTTCCTTTCCTGCCCAGTGGATTCAGACAAAGGAACAACTCATTACAATAGAAACAATAAAAAGGAAGTGATGTAGAGTTGCAGCCCCTATTGTTAGAGCTGCACTGTGCCACTGCTGTACAAGAGTGAGCCTGCCCTGGTGTTCTTAGGTCTCTTCATTTACCCCTGTGATGAACAGTGATGTCATGCCCATCATGCGTCAGGCACCGTGCTAGGTGCCGGAGACCCACTGCTGAGCAAATATAGATGGGATCCATGCCTAGTGTGGAGACAGACATTAATGAAGTCAAATCATGAAACATACACACAAATATAAAATTACAACTGAGATATGAGCCATAAGGATGGGAGACATGGTGCTATAAGAGAATATTACAGGGACGTTTGACCTTGTCACAGAGATCTGCGAAGGCTTCCCTGAGGAAATAACGTCTGAGCTGAGCTATTAAGGGAGGAAAAAAGGGAGTTAATTAGTGAAAAGGGTAAGGATGGGAAGGAAACTCCGGGCATAAGGAATAGCATGCACGAAGGCCCAGTGGTGAAGGATAGCGTCATACCCACCAGCAGACGAAAGAAAAGCCAAGGAGGCTGGAATCCACAGAGAGCAGGGGCACTGTGCAGAATGAGGCAAAGACCATTGGGAGCCTTGGGAGCCAGGCTGGGTCTTGGTCTTTAAGTTCAATAGCAAGTCACTGAGATGTTTTAAGCAGGAAAACAACATAATATATGAACAAGCCAATTCATTTGGGGGATTAGGGAAGTTTTTGTATGGTAGGTAAGTGGCTTTGGAGCTGACTTTTGCAGGATAAGTAGGAGCTCAAGTATTAAAGAACAGGAAGGACTTTCACGGAAACAGCCAAAGATGGCAAACACTGGGGAGTGGTAAGCTGTAGCTGTGCTAGAACCTTCATGTCTTTGGAGGAATGACTGGAAAAGTTAAATGAAGCCAAACCATGAAGAGCTGAAACACCATGCTGCAGGGTTTAGGCTTCATTGACTGGGAAGTCAGAGATTTTGAGGAAAGGCATTGCATGATTTTTACCTGCAACCAGAGTCCTGAGATTTCCATCTGAATTGGCCCACTATTTCTAGCCTCTGGTTTCCAGCCCCAGCTGTACAGGTGAGGATGTAACAGGCATTGCAAGAGAACTTGTATTGCTGGGGAAGAAACTATTGTTCGATTCCACTTGAGACATGGGCTGTCTTTGGTCGTTACTTTATACTGGGATTCCTCACATTGATTCCTACAGAACTGAAGACATGTAACACCCTGATCCACACGAAGCCCTGGGATCCAGAAGTTCTCCTGCCATGCTGTTGTTTACACATGAGGCTGCACTACCCAGGGAGTCCCCCAAGCAAACAAATAGAAGCTAAACTTTATTAGTTGTTTGGAAAATCTATTTTCAGGGATGGCAACGTTTACTTCTCAAGTTTGAGACTTGTTGTCAATGTAGTAGATAACTGAAATAATTCTGAACTTTTAAGCTCCCACCTTGTGGAGAAATCTTAAATGTCTTCATGGGTATGGCATTTGTTTAGCATGGAGAATGTGCCCAGAAGGTTCCAAATGCTGGCACCACTGCAGAAGAAAGTAATCATTCTGTGAAGGAAACAGGAAGACCCATTTATTGAACATTATTGTAGCTTGGAATAAAGTTAGAAAGAACCCATGACAGTAAAGCAAAAATACATGTTGAGTGTTTCTTCCTAGAACATGTTCTGAAGGTGATGACATGCAGAGGAGAAAATAAGTATTGTGTTGAGATTTTTGAGATTTTATCTAATAAATAATACCAAAAATTATATATACTGTTTGAGAACTGAGAAAGATTTTCCCCCTTGGGATGTCTGAAGGCAGGGAAGGAATGAGGTTGGCAAGTAGCTTTTATTGAGTATGTGATTCACATAGGGCATCCCACATACAGTATATTACTCATTCTTATGACAACTGCAAATCAAGCTTTATTGTACCCATTTTACGGATAAGGTGAGAACAGGTGATTCATAAGCGGCAGGTCTGAAATTTGAATTTCGGTTTGACTGTCTGCAAGTCCACGCTATTCACGCTATTCCAATATTACAGATGAAGAACTAGAAACAGAGAGAATCTCATTGCTTAGATGATAGTGCCAGCTCTCAGGTCCAGATTGTCTGACCTACCCACAATATTATCTTTGCAGAATAATGGGGTGAGGCCCAAATAGACATAATAATAGTAACCAATGTTTACTGAGCACTGTGCTAAACTCTGCACAGGTTTAATCTCATTTAATTCTTACCACCACCCCATAGGGTAGGTACTTGTATTATTCCCACTGTATAGAAGAGAAGACTGAGGCAGGGAGCTGAAATGATTTATCTGTGCTCACATAGCCAGTACACGCTAAATCTGTGATTACCCCAGGGCAGTCTGACTCTATAACCAGGGCTCACAGCTCCCTTGCCACACACTAGCTTCCAACACCTACCCCAAGAAGCTTTTTAAAAGTGCCCTTCTCCTACTGAGACAGTACCTCTGTTTTCTCAGTCACACAGCTCCTGGGTCCAGTGTTTCTTTTTATATCCACTCTGTCCTGGATCTGAAGATACTGCTTAAGCATGTCGTATCAGGCTGTGGGAAATGCCATCAGTGTGTTCCCTGCCCTTCTCCTACTGAGACAGTACCTCTGTTTTCTCAGTCACACAGCTCCTGGGTCCAGTGTTTCTTTTTATATCCACTCTGTCCTGCATCTGAAGATACTGCTTAAGCATGTCGTATCAGGCTGTGGGAAATGCCATCAGTGTGTTCCCCTCGACCAGCCCCTAATCCAGAGGGTTTTGTTCTAAGGATCCTGTAAGAATTCCGCTAAGCTTAATTTACAGGAACATAAGCTGTAAAACACAGTTCCTTTTTGGATGGGTTTCATTTACTGACTTGCAGGATAGATGACTCATAAATAAATTGCTCCTTTTCCTTGTCGATTTCTGTCCCTATCTTTGGGAATGCATGGTTGCCTTAAATATCTGCAAAGAAAAGAAATTGGATTCTGTGTTAGTGACACTGCTGGTTCTCTCTCTCTGACACATTCTGAATATTTTACCCTTTTTTCCAGCATGGAAATCTTTCTAGTCCTAATAGAATTATTTCTTGTATGGTGCTTTATGCAAAATGACATTATTAATATTAAAATGATAAATATTGTGACTCCTGAAATGATGTGTTTTGATCACACTTTAACTGTGGCAAAACACTTTTTTAAGATCCTTTCAAATGTTGTTATAACCTTATATTCACATGCCTACACAGATATGGGTCATACGGACTGACATTTAAAAAGATGAAACCCAGCTAATTCTCCCACAATAGTCTTTGATATAAATTACAAGGGAACAACAATTTTCTGCCTCTGATGAATGTATGGTAGGTATGCTTCAAAAGAAATTTTTATCTTTCCTCTTCGCTGCGATATGAGGCAAGTCTTAAATGGATTTTGGACATTGGCTTGCACAGCTGAATTTTTATGTTAACATGGCCTTAACCGTGCCAGACAAAGACTCCCTCAGTCCTCGGGAGAGACAGCCATGCACAGTACTTGCTCTTTCACAGTCTGATGAAATAAAATGAGGTTAAGGCAGGGGATCAGGAGGCCCAGTTGCTACCACTAGCTTAGTTACTAACAGATGCACTGAATGACTTGGCAACTCTCCCCCTGAGACTCAGTTTCCCCATATGCATGATAAGGAGCTTGAGTTAGATGGTTGCTGAAGACCCTTCTGACGCTAACTTTGCATGATTCTGTGGCTCTTGATAATGGCCATGATAAAGTCCACAAAGCCCTCCCTCTTAAATGCTTAATGTAGAATTAATACTTTATCATTCTTTCAATTACTATCCTCTCTAGTTTTTCTTTGGGAGGAGTAAGAAAAAAAGGAGTATAGGAATCGAAAGATCTTGCTACCCCTGAAAATAATAATAATATTGGAGAAGCATATACATGGAGGCCATATATCTACATATTTAAAACTTAACACTTCACGTTTTCCACGTAGGGGGCCGTCTTTACAAGGTGCACAGATGTGGCATTGCCAGACTCTATTCCCCAGAGTCAAGGTTAATAGTAGAGCTCCCTGCCCTCTGACCCAGCTCACCTGCTTTCCATAAGTTTTCCTTCATCTGCCTTTCGTGAGCTGAGAAAGTGGGCATTTCACAGCTGCGTGTAACCACAGCTTCTGACTAATGGCCAGCATTTCCTTACCTCCTATATTAGATTCCTAGAGCTGCCACCACAAATAACCATAAACTAGGTGGCTTAAAATAACAGGAATCTATTCTCTTACATTTGTGGAGTCCAAAAGTCCAAAATCAAGATGTTGGCAGGGACATGCTCCCTCCCACCCCTCTAGGGGAGAATCCTTCCTGCCTCTTCCAGCTTCTGGTGGCTCCGGGTGTTGCTTGGCTTGGGGCTGCACATCTCCAAGCTCTGCCTCTGTCTTCATATGGCTTTCTCCCCTCCATGTCTGAGTCTCAGATCTCCCTCTACTTTTCTCTTATAAAGATACCCGTCATGGGATTTAGGGCCTAATCCAGGATGATCCCATCTCAAGATCCTTAACATCAGCAAAGACTCCTTTCCAAATAGGGTCACATTTATACATCTATGTATTCTAGGTTCTGGGAGACAGGACATGAATATATATTTTGGGGGCCACCATTTAACCCACTACAGTTCTGGACGCCACCCTCTGGGCTCAGCCGGGCCTAAGGAGATCACTAGATATGCAAAGGCATAGATGAGGGCAAAAGTAACTTAGGGAAGAACCACAGTGTGCAGAGAAGGAGCGGGAGATGGATGTGGAGAAGGAGGGGAACATTTAGTGGGAAGAGCTGTAGCCGTTGACACACCAGGGGCTGGGGCCAGGGCCATGGCATGGAAGCCCAAATCAAGATACCCATTGCCAAAAGCCAACATGTATTGAGTCTCTACTCTGGGAGGCCCTATAAGAGAAGGCAGGATGTTTGAGCAGGATGTGAAGCATGGAAACTTGGTAACAACACAATGGTGAAAGCTGGCAGGAAACTAGGATGGGGCTGGATGGTGGCTGGAGAAATGGTCTCAAATCCAAAATACAGCACAGCCAAGGATAAAGCAAGCAAGGCAGGCTATATACCAGATTAATCACTGATAAATAATATCATTAGTAGTATTAATAGGTACCATTCACTGAGTGCTACTGTGTATCAGGAGGCTCTGTGCTAAGCGTCCTTACTGGCATTATCTTGTTTAATTCCC
>NW_007731654.1:26664-27220 GCF_000696425.1 Galeopterus variegatus
AAACTTGGGCCTCAGTCAGAGAAGCAGGAGTGTGGATGGGAGCCTCAAGCTGGGAATTAGTCGAGGAAGCCCCAGCCCACTGGGCAGGGACTAAGGCAGGAGGCCGGTCCTATAGACTTGGATATGGGCTAGCCCAGGAAATAGCGAGGGCTGTGCGTAGGAGCTTACACGGGCCCGGGGCTTGCTCCTTGTGTGTGGAATAATGGTGTAAGTAAGACATGCTTTCTTGCAAAATGTAGCCCAATGATTGGATGTGAAGAGACTGTCTCTCTTCTAGGAGTTTCCTAAAGTAGGTAGTGGGCTATTTTGGTTCTTCTTGCTTCCAGCCAAGACCAGCTCAAGAGCAGATTGGAGGCAAGAGAATGGGCTGGGGGGATGGGTAATAGTGCACCCAGCCCTGAGAAGCTAGAGAAAGTGGAGGAGATGAGGCGACAGATGACAGGCACAAGTATGTTTGTGTGTGTGTGCATGTGGGTGTGCACATGTGTGCACATGTATGTGTATGTGTGTGTGTTCATTGGGGGATGGAAGGAGATGGGGACATGGCTCTCTTTTT
>NW_007731654.1:27391-28310 GCF_000696425.1 Galeopterus variegatus
TTTTTGGTAACCCAGGTAGGTGTAGGGGACTCAAACTGTGATTTCTCCTAAGTTTCCTTCTGGCTTCTAGATCCTACCATCTCAGAGCCTTTCTCTTACTTCTGTAAAAACTTAAGGCTTGTGCAAGTTCAGAGAATTTCTCAAAATGAACTTATTAGCACTTTGGTTGTATAAATAAGTATTTTAATTTTTGTGGTGCACATTAAGGTTGGTGGATGGGAGACTGTCAGAATTCTTAATCGTCATGAAATATGCTCTTAATAATCAGTCTTATTAAATCTAAATGAAATGCCTGTATGAGGCCCTATTTTAGTATATTCTGAACTTACTGCAGCTTTTTCATCTCAAGAAGCAACTAGAGTCATTCTAAATCATCATCAAATTAACTATTTATGTTCCCTTTCCCCAGTGTTCCCCACCTCCCCCTGTTCTGCCTCTTTACCCCCCTGTCCACAAATCTCATGTTTTATGGAGAAATAATCGGCTCTCCTGGCTTGGCAGAGGACACCCTTCATGTGCTGGAAGGGAGACCCAGTCACGGGGCAGAACAATCCCCTGAAGCACCGGGGAATCCAGAGGAACTGTCTCCTCGGAGGCTGCTATTCCTGAACGAGAGTCCTGGGCATTAGGAAGCAGAGCGCGTGCCCGCTGGAGTGCAGCCTTTTCAGGGAGACGTCTGATTTGCTCCCTCAGTCAGCTTCTCTTGGCAGAAGGCCAGTGACAAGGTAACGCCTCATCGCAGTTTCCTTCAGATGTGACTGGGAGGAAAGTAGCTGGCCAGATTTTTAAGACCTTATCTTTTTTGCGTTTTGGAGGCTGAGTAGAAAATATCCAATGCAGAGGTCTGACGTGGCCAAAACCATAGTGTCAAATACAATGCAATGTTATTTCAAAGTCTGGATGAGATTTTTTTTTTTTT
>NW_007731654.1:29029-31487 GCF_000696425.1 Galeopterus variegatus
GGCGGGAGCGCCGTCGCACTCCCAAGTGGCGCACTGTAGCAGTGCGCCACCGGGCCGGCCCCCTGGATGAGATTTTAAAAGAGTTTTGCCCATTACCTACTAAGGAGCAGGAAGCAAGAAACTCAGAGGTGCCATCTCCTAAGTGAGGACAAGCTCCTCCTCCCCTCACTTCGGGAAAATGAGTTGGACTTTTACTAGAAGTAAAGGGAAGGGGTGATGAAGTGGTGCGTCGTGGGATGTACAGAGGACAGATTTCCTATGCTAAGATAGCTAACATCTCTCATGGACCTTGCCCAAGGCTCTGGACACATGACGTGAGCCCCACACCCCAGGCAGGTAGATGGAAAGATCTGCCAGCTTAGACCTTTGGCGTCTGTATCCCCTGCACCCATCAGACCAGCCTAGGCCTGCAGCCTCCCTTTCTTCCGTCCTGCTGCCTTTGTTGCTACCACCCTCCTCCTCCAGGGGTGGCAACGAAGCTGGACCTTTGGTCAGGGCTGTCAGCTTTAGGTCCATCGGTGGCAAATGGCATGGGGACCAGCCAGACGTGAAGAAGCTTTACATTTTTCAAGGGAAATATCTTAGCAGTAAGTGCTATGGACACCAAAGCTCCTCATTTACAACCCTTTCTTGAAAAGGAGGGGTATTCTCCCAGTTGTCGGGGAGAAGGTGGGTAGAGAAAGTCTCGCACCACCATCCCTGCCCCGTCCCTCATGGGTAAGTAAACTAAGGCCAGGAGTGGTGAAGACCCTTTCCCGTAGCGACACAGCATTAGCATCTGCACAGCTCCTGGTCCAGAACTTAGTAGCTCTATGACATTATGGGAAACAGACCTTTCCTCTCATTCTTCCTCAGTTCAGCATTCCCTAATCCCTTCTCAACACATCCGAGTTCTCTTTAGGCATGTGAGCCATAAGGTGCATCTTGGGGTTTGGACGAAGCATCCACTGTGAGAGCCGATCTGGGTTTGAGCACTACGTCCACCACTCACTGACAGTGACTTTGGTCAAGTGACATCACCTTTCCAGGTCTCAGTTTTCTTATCTTTTAAAAATCGGGACAACAGCATCTCCCTTACAGGATTAAATGAGAAATGCGTGTGAAATTCCTGACCCCTGGTAGGTGCTCAGTAAATACTACTTCTTTCTTTTCTTCCACTGTGACAAATGTAATCAATGAAGGAACAAGATTCTGGACTGTGTTTGGCATCATTTAGATGTTACTATTATACAAACGATGATGTCTGAGCCTGGACTTGGCATTACTTTTTTGTAAACTGAAGTTGTCATTAAACTAAAAGGACCACAGTATGTCAAGTTCAGCTGTTTCTACAGCAGGGATAGAAATGCTTGTCAGTTAAGGACACAGCCCCCATCACAAGCTGCTGGGCAGGAGCATGTCCGGGCACTGCCATAAGGCAAACCAGGGGCTGCGTCTGAGTTCAGTTGTGTTCTGGGAATGTGACGGTTTCTGTTCACCTCTGACCTGGCTTGGAGGGGCCAGAGCCCAAAGCACAACTGTGGAATATCCTCTGAGGGCCTTGCAGGTGACCAGCTGCCAGAATGTACCTGAGTCCCAGTTCTCCTCAGCCTCACACCACAGCTCTGTGCCAGGTGCCTGGGCAACCTCATAGCCTACATTTCTTCTAATCATTTATTCATGCATCAAACATTCATAAGTGTTCCCTTTAATGCTAAGCCCTAGGACACAACAATGAACATTGAATAACCAAAATGTTTACAAACTAATATGGCATTTAAGCTGGTAATGCTAAAAGCTACATTGCAATATGTATAATGACCAAGCAACTAACAAAAACCGTCACAGGTCAGCAAATACAAGAAATGGCTTTGCAGTCAAAACTTGGCCATTTGTAAGGGAGAATGAGGTTTTGCTGGAATCACCTGTGCAATGATGGAAAAAGAATTGGATTGCCACATAGGGTAGTGAGGTCTAAATCCTGACTTGTGGTTCTGGATAAGTTACTTAGCTTGTTTGAGCCCCGTTTCCTCCTGTGTAGAACTGGAACTGTAAATACTTTCCTTATGGTTTTGTTAAGAAGATTAAAGTCAGTAAGGTTCACAGAAGCACCTAGTACAAGGCCCAATACACAATAAGTGCTCAGGATGGAGGCTATAGCTGAGTTTGGAGAGACTTCAGGGAGGGTCAGAAGCTTCAGACAAACCTCATGTCAGATAAGGCTCAGGCAGCATGACTTACAACAGATGGTTCTTCAATTACCCAAATTACATTGGATGAATAATCTACCCTGGAGATTTTTAGGTGAATTGAGATCCTGGATCTATTCCTCAGTATTCTAGCTCCTACACTTGCCCACCCACTGGGTAGAGTTGTTTTTCCTTTAATTTACCCAACATTTACCTCTTTTTTTTTTTATTCCTTTTTTTTGTCTTTTTTACTGACCGGTAATGGGATCGCAACCCTCGGTGTTGCGCCC
>NW_007731654.1:32377-33493 GCF_000696425.1 Galeopterus variegatus
CAACCCTCAGTGTTGCGCCCGCACCGCACTCAGCCAGTGAGCAGGAACCGGTCTCCACATGCGATCCAAACCCTCGGAGGGAGGGACACCGCGTTCCCAAGCAGCGCACTCTCCAGTGCGCCACCAGGCCGGCCCAACATTTACCTCTTTCAAACTCCAAGGGGAACCTAAACTCTTCATTGACAAAGGAATTAGGAAGCCTATGGCCCAGAGCAGTGAATTGGCTTTGAAGCTTCATGATCACTATCTGCCTCAAATATCTCCTGGTGCCTATGTAGAATAGAAAGCGACTTGTCCTCAATTGCCCTCTTGCCCATAGCCCTGTCCCACAAAGCAAATGCTATTGATTTCAATTGCTAAAGGAAAGTCATCAAATCCTAGATTAAAATAGGCTGGGAAAACAACAGTGACTGACTGTCAAGGCCGTGCGGGGCCTGGTGTCTTCTGACTTCTTGCCCAGTGCTCCTCTTCCTCTGTCACTTAGCGACTTCTTGGTGTTCAGGTACACATCCTCCCACCTGTGCTCTGAAGATGAGAGGGCCCCCTGTCAGTGTCCTGAAGAGTTCAGCCAGGAGCCACCTTGTCTCACCCCTCGCCTGTCTTGGACAAGTGCCTCATTGCTTTCAAGCCAGTACAAGGAAACTGCCCCAAATATATTCTGCAAAAGCAGCGTCAGGGACTCCTCATCTCCCCGGAGAGGACTTATCAAAACCTATGATTGTTTTACTCCCCCCTTCTCATTGCCATTGATACTGTTATTCTTTTTAAAAAATCCCAGTCTTTGCAACTACATAGCAATTTATTCTTTTTAGGCATTTTTACATACCTTATTCCAGTTGATCCTCACTTATGCAGTAAGTGTGGTATTACTTATGCTTGTTTTACAAATGTGGTAGAAGCACGGACTTAGGCAGTGGCCTCCCTCAGCTCACACAGTAGGACCAAGAAGGAGCAGAATCTGGCTCCCAGATCCCTGAGTGCAGGCCAGGACTCTGGACAATGCCCCTCTCGAGGTGCCAGAGAGCTTTAGGGAAATTCAAGCGCCAGCCCTTGGCGTTGTTCTTTGCAGTTCCTCTTCAGCTACCTCCACCAACCCTGTGCACACTTGCACACCTC
>NW_007731654.1:33946-42208 GCF_000696425.1 Galeopterus variegatus
GTGGCCTCCCTCAGCTCACACAGTAGGACCAAGAAGGAGCAGAATCTGGCTCCCAGATCCCTGAGTGCAGGCCAGGACTCTGGACAATGCCCCTCTCGAGGTGCCAGAGAGCTTTAGGGAAATTCAAGCGCCAGCCCTTGGCAGTGGCCTCCCTCAGCTCACACAGTAGGACCAAGAAGGAGCAGAATCTGGCTCCCAGATCCCCGAGTGCAGGCCAGGACTCTGGACAATGCCCCTCTCGAGGTGCCAGAGAGCTTTAGGGAAATTCAAGCGCCAGCCCTTGGTGTTGTTCTTTGCAGTTCCTCTTCAGCTACCTCCACCAACCCTGTGCACACTTGCACACCTCTTTCTTCCAGGAATGATTACGCAGAAAATGGGAGCTGACAGTGATAGATGGACTTTTCCATTTTCTGCTAACGTGGCTATGAAGTCAGCGCCCATTTTAATGAATGTCCATTAAGGTCAAATTTGGAAAGCAGGTATTAAGAGTCATTCCTGCTAATTACACCCTGAGAGCTCTATTTGTATTTTCAAATTGGATAAAAACGTAAGTAAAATGGAACATTTCAGCACAGGCTGACTCCCGGCTTGCACTCCAAGTTTTGGGAAATGATCGGCTGCCCAAACTTGCTGAGAAATAATATTCCATCTTATTCTTGCCTCATGCCTCACAGGTGAGCCAGCGCCACGAGGAGTGGCTGCCTCTTGAATCCTGTCAGTCTCTGGCAGCTCCGATTACATCTGGGACCCTTAAGAGTACTTGGAGCAAATGGCACTGGTCTATTTTAATCCTGCTCCTTCTAGAAACTAGAAACTGTAAGGAGAGTCTTCCTGCTGACAGGTGGCTCTATAAAAGTCGTCCATCTGCTGCTAATTATGGCAGAAAGAAAATTCACACAGCCGAGTTTTCAGTTTATTTGCTAAAGATCTCCAAAGGTGTAACTGTCTTCCCAGATCACAAGGCCATTCACAGCATTACATCTATAGAGCCTGTTAATTATTTAAATAATTTAAAACCTGGGGCGGCAGGGAGCATTTAACAGAAGGCTGGCTGGGTGAGCATTGGTGCGATGGTCCACCGCGGCAGAGGAAGGTAATTTGTTCTCACAGCTCACAGTCTGGACTCACAGGGTTTTATTTTTTCCCCTTGCCATTCTTTTCAAGGTAAACTCAGGGGCAGAAGTAGCTGTATTTCAAACTTAATTTCTTTGATTCCCAAACTCCAGTTTATCTCTCTCCTCTCCATGGTTTCATCTGTAAAATGGGTATAGTCTCTCAATTGCCTCACTCAGAAGGCTATGGGGATCTTGAAATAGGATAACTTATTAGAAAGTGCCATGTATAGAATAATACACTATGTAAAGATTTTTAGGTCTATTAAATAAATAGAAATGATTAAGTCTGATAGAGCAAATGATGAAATAATTTAATAACAGAAGAAAGATATTTAAGATATTTTTCCATTCTCTGTAGTTTTCTTTCCCTTTTCCCATACAGACATGAGTAGAATTTAAAAGTTGCTCTCTTATTTGTATTCTTATAGAATTATGTGTGTGTTTGTGAGTGTGTGTATTCCTCTTTTACTTATCCTACAATAATAGGCTTACATTATATTGTAGTTGTTGGTTTATGGGTCCATCTCCCTCTGCTAGACTGGGAGTGATTTGAGGAGGAGACTAATATCTTATTCATATTTTACGCTCCCAGTACCTAGTGGAGCCTGATACATAGTAGATGTTCAATATATGTTAAATTGGAGAGCCGAGACTTTAAGCAAATGAAACAAAGGTGACTTTATTTTATGATGAAATTATGGTAACATTAACCTTAATAAGCGGCACTGAATCTGTCAAATTCAATCATTTTTTGACATGTTTGTTGATTTTTGTACAAATGCTAGAAGTTCTATAAAATCCATTTCAGAAAGATATATAGCTCCAAGTTGGGTGTGATGAGCTGGATGCCTCCTGATCTGTTCTCTAGATTCTGTTCTTGGACATTACACTGTACCCTACATAAGACTCTGGTTTTCAGGTGTAAAATGAAGGGAGGATAGGGTCAACTAGATGACTTAAGTTACATCAAAGACTCTTACGGTTATACCTTGGAAGTCAGAAATTGGTCCTTAGTTGAGTGATTTGCAGAGAATATACAGGAAATGCACAAATAAGATGAAGTCATTATATATGAAAATGGTAGAACAATGACACAATGGTGAAGTCAAAGTTTAAAAGATCATATTATAAGGCAAACACCAGACAAGGTCACCCCACCTCCATCTGGCCCAATTGTTACATTATATTTGGATGTCCTTTAACCTAGATAATATTGTTGGAATATAGTTCTTGTGGTTTTCTATATATTCAGGTTCCCGTGGAAGGCAGGTTAGGAAAACAAGTTTTGATAAGAATAATGTAAATCCAGATGGCCCCAAACAATGAAGAAGTCTAAAAAAGAACTAGAAAAGAATTGGATGGGATAGTGAAAAGATTTTTATTCCAAAATGTCCTATTAGATAAATCTGGTTGTATTTGCCATTGATTTTATTTTTAAAACGTTTTATTCTGCCTCTGTTCTTTGCAGGTGTTGTACTTCTTGTACAATGCTACTCCTCCATTCTTTGAAATGTTACATCCATACTGAGGCTACAAAGTGGGCACTAGATTGGAATAGGGCTCTGGAACCCTAACATTGTTTGGGATCTCAGTTTTGAACTAATTTCCCACTCATGTTGCCTGTAATGCCTCCTGTTCTGGTCTTACAGCTTCTTGCCTCATGACACAATCCCTTGAAGATGAGCCTCACTTGGCCTCACTTCTGGCTGTAGTTCTTGGTTTCTTTCTTTGATGTCTCCTTCTAATTATGCAGCCCTCAAGCCTGCCAGGTAACCTCTTCTGGCCTGGCTTGACCCTTGAAAGCAACACTTCTCTCTGGGTCCTTTTAGTCCCATGAGGAGGAGTTGGGCAACACACAAGGTGGATAAGCCTCATGTTATGGAAACTTCCTGTAATAGCCAAAATCCTGTGATTCTTCCTCCAATCTCTTCCTCCTTCCACCATCTTTTCCATTCTCTATTATACTGTTTCTTAAACTCCCACGGCAGGATTTTCCAAAATCTGGTTGTAATCAAAGCCTTATATATTTGATTGTAAGAGACATTGTTGTGGCTCTTTCTTCTTTTCCCAACAGCTAATTGTAAGACTTGAGAAAAGTAAAAAGCTCCTACTTGGGAAAAAGTTGGAGAATCTTTGATTCATAATCTGCATAACGTGAACTAGTATGTATTGTGTATCACTGTATAATATTCCTTGTTCATTGATATTATCTCCCTAAATAGACGGCTAATTTTTTAGAAGGTGAGTGCTTCTGTCTTGTCTCTCTCTCTCAAACCCACAATGTAGGACCATTAAATGTTAATAATGAAAGTCACCATAGTCTATCCAGTAACTCATGCTTGAGTATTATTGCTACCACCAAACACCTACTAAGAATCATACACTTCTATCTCCTTGTTTCTTTAAGATAACATAACTTTGTAAACCAAGGCTAGTGAGGTTATAGTTTTTTCAAGAAGAGTTATTGATTGGAGTATGCCAATGATCCTGATATGGTATAATGATGGCCTATGTAGCCTAAAAATTATATTAGGGAGATTTTATATTTTAGCAAAGATTACTTCCACGATTAAGTAAAGTATATAAGCAAGCCATTTTTGCTAGTTATTTTTTAACACTCCAGTGTATGGCTTGATGCTTTGAGAAAATACCTCCATTGTCACCACTCTATGGAGCTTCTGCCAAGGTACATTTTGCTTTGCTAACATAGAAATGGTCTTTCTGTGGCCATTAAGGATTTCTTGGCAACTCTGAATCAAAATGTCCTTGCCAGAACCTAATTTGGGGAATTGCATTTTTTCCCACTAATTAACTCCATTGTTTCAATTAGGAAGAAGTATTCCTTCCAGCCCAGAACACTGTCTCTGTACAGGAAGATGGCTTTGAAATGCTTTCACAATGAAGGCAAGGATTTGTGGTACTAAGCTCACCCAGCGTCACTTGTGACCACATTTTCAAGATGGCTGGCCCTGTTCTGAGGGTTAGTATGTTGGAATCAAAGCGTTATACAGAGTTGGAACTTCCATCAAAAGAGTCCAGAGCAAGTTAAAATGATTCTTACTGTCCCCATCTTAGGGATGAAGGCTCACTGAAGTCAAGTATCTCGTCCAGTTTCATCACAGAAAGTGGAAGAATCAAGATTAGAATATAGGATATAGTCTCTTCTCCCCTTGTATAGGGAGAGTAGTTCTAACTGGTTCAAGTGGATTTCACATCCTTAAAATTGATCTCTATAGATGTGTAGTAACTAGCTGAGTTAATCAGCCATAAATTCTGAAAGTCATATCAGCCACTTGACTCTCATGGTACGTGGCTGAAGAGATACTTTTCATGGAGAGCACAGAGCACAGCCCGCAGTCTGTGATCTTTGGCTAGGAGATCTAAAATTACTTCCTCTCTATTAATGCAAATTATTGTAATTAAACATCGGTGATGTATTTAATTGCTATTTGTAAAAACTACTTTCTATCTGCATTAAGCTTTGGAAAAATAGCTATAAATATTTTGGTGGCTTGTGACAGTAAATTAATTGCAACACTGACTTAAGAATGATTTAGAACCTTGTCGATCTGTTGGCTCATTTTCCTAAGTGACTTTGCCCCCTTCAGCCAGAAAAAAAGTCACTAAAGACACCTTTGCCTTTGACAGATGCTCTTCATTTGTTATACCCATATAGAAGATTTTAATGTTCAGGGAAATTGGTAGAATGAAAGATGCTTATTTGGCCTTCCCGAGAGGCTCTGGGAGCTGATGGGAGGAGGGGTAATATTAACCCACTCTTTTCTAGTCTCATAAGAGTTTCTGTATCATTTCACCCATGAAATATTATCTGAGCATAAGACATGGGATCCAGGGTCAGATACATGTTCTATTTAGCTCAAAATATGCTCTAACGGCAAAGCTCCAAGACTGCCAATGCCAACATCAAAAGTGTAGGAACAGGAACCAAACCTCTCCTAGACCCTCATTCTATATTGTCCAACTGTTCACTTATAGGGCATCATCCCAGCGAATGCCTCATCTTGATTCAATAATTTCCCCGTGTTGACTCCTGTTAGTAAAGAAAAAAAAATTTAAATTTATTTGTTCTAAATCTACACCTGTAAAATCTCCATGTAGTGTTCTTTATTCTGGTGTCATTGGTTTAATCAGACTGGGGTGGGATAGACTTGAAGAAGCCTGGCTGATATTCCAGTCACTGCTACGCATCATGTCCAGGATATGGTCTCTATTGTTTCCAAAATTGGTAGTCTTGTGGGTTAGCCAGAGATTTGAAGCAAAAGTCCACTTCCCAATGTTGTGACAGTTTTGTCACCAGCTAGCACTACAATACCCAAATCCTTGTTCTTACTCAGCATTTCCTTCCTAATAATGTCTAGTATTTTGATGATTTTTTTGGTAGCTGTACATTGATCAATATTTTTTGGAAACGATTTTTAAATCTATTGTTTGCAATCTTTTTCTTACCTATTAGGAGAAGATCTTCTTATTTAAGATTTATAGATCAACTACTATCTTTTTAAAAACTGGGCTATAGTGTAAAAACCTTGAGGGTGAGAATAATTTTATTCATGATTTTATATCCCATGGTGCCTAAAATAGTACCTAAAACATAGTAGATACATGATCCAAATTCTCTAAATTAAACTGAACAAAAGAAGTGGCTGTAGCCCTCTGTTGTCATCAACAAGTTATGTAATGAGAAGTGGAGAGATAAGATCCTAGAAAAGATGCTGACACATGGTAGTGAAAAGTGAAGTCACTCGTGGCTCCAGTGGATGGTTCATTATTTCGTTCACTTAATAAACATTTACTACATTCTTACTATGTTACAGAAATTGTGCTAAGTTGAAGGAAACTAGAATGTAGTTTGAAAGTTGAAGGAAACTAGAATGTAGTTTGAAATTCCTCTGGGAAGATCAGAATTACTTTTAAAAAATTACTTTAAATTCTTATATCTCTGTAGAGGTATAATTTACATATGATAAAGTGTATACATATTTTTAAAATTTTATCATTGCACAATGTAACCATTTTTGTGATTCTTTCTCATTTTCTCCCTAACCCCCCTCCCCTCCCTCTTTCCCACCTCTGGTAGTCTCAGTTCTGTTCTCTCCTTTTAAAAGTTCAATGAATTATTGTGATTGTTATCTCTTTCTTTCTTTCTTTTTTTTGTTTATTTTTTACAATTTTACTATTTCAGCTCACACTTACAAGTGAGGACATGTGGTATTTATCTTTCTGTGCCTGGCTTATTTCACTCAATATAATTTTCTCCAAGTTCATCCATGTTGTTGTGAATGGCAGAATTTCATTCCTTTTTATGGCTGAATAGCATTCCATTGTGTATATATACCACATTTTCCTTACCCAGTCATCTGTCGATGGACATTTAGGTTGGTTCCAAGTGTTAGCTATTGTAAATAGAGCTGCAAGAAACATGGGAGTGCAGCTATCCCTTTGACATGATGATTTCCATTCCTTCGGCTATATACCCAGTAGTGGGATTGCTGGATCATATGGCAGTTCTACTTGTAGTTGTTTGAGGAACTTCCATGCCAATTTCCATAATGGCTGCACCAATTTACAGTCCCACCAACAGTGTAGGAGGGTGCCCTTTTCTCTGTATCTTTACCCCTATTTGTTAATCTCTGTCTTTTTGATAATGGTCAGTCAAACTGGAGTGAGATGGTATCCCAATGTGGTCTTAATTTACATTTGCCTGATGCTTAGTGATATTGAGCCTTTTTTTATGTCTTTTGGCCATTTGTATGTCTTCCTTTAAGAAGTGTCTATTCAGCTCCTTTGCCCATTTTTTAATCGGGTTATTTGTTTTTTTACTGTTAAGTTGTTTGACTTCCTTGTGTATTCTGTATATTAATCCCGTGACAGATGCTTAGTTTGCAAATATTTTCTCCCATTCTGTAGGTTGTCTTTTCACTCTGTTAACTGTTTCTTTTGCTGTGTAGAAGCTTTTGAGTTTGATATAATCCGATTTATTTTTCTTTTGTTGCCTGTGCCTTTGGGGTTTTATTCATAAAGTCTTTGCCCAGTCCTACTTCCTGAAGTGTTTCCTCTGTGTTTTCTTTTAGTAGTTTTATAGTTTCAGGTCTTATATATAAATCTTTAAACCATTTTGAGTTGATTTTGATATATGGCAAGAGGTACAAGTCTAGTTTCATTCTTCTACATATGGATGTCCAGTTTTCCCAGCACCACTTTTTGAAGAGGCAGTCCTTCCGCAGTGCATGCTCCTGTTGACTTCGTCAAATATCAGTTGGCTGTAAGTATGTGGGTTGATTTCTGGGTTCTCTCTTCTGTCCCACTGGTTCAAATGTCTGATTTTACCCCATTACCATGATGTTTTGGTTACTATAGCATCATACTATAATTTGAAGTCAAGTAGTGTAATGCCTCTGGCTTTATTTTTTTTGGTCAGGATTGCTTCAGCTATTTGGGGTCTTTGTTGTTCTGTATGAATGTTAGGATTGTTTTTTTTTCTGTTTCTTTGAAGAATGTCATTGGCATTTTGGTGGAGAAACTTTAGATCACTTTGGATAGTAAGGACATTTTCACAATGTTAATTCTTCCAAGAGCATGGAATGTCTTCCCATCTTTTTGCCCTCTTTAGTTTCTTTAACAGTGATTTGTAGTTCTCATTGTAGGGATCTTCCACCTCCTTGGTTAAATTGATTCCTAGGTATTTTATTTTTTTCTTTTGGTGAATCTTGTAAATGGGCTTGCTTTCTTGATTCCTTTTTCTGCTAGTTCATTACTGGAGTATAAAAATGCTACTGATTTTTGCTTGTTGATTTTGTATTCCTCACCTTTACTGAAATGGTTTATCAGCTCTAACAGTTTTTTGTAGACTTTTCTATATATAGGATCATGTCATCTGCAAACAAGGACAGTTTGACTTCATCTTTTCCAATCTGGATGCCCTTTACTTCTTTCTCTTGCGTGATTGCTCTGGCCAGTACTTCCAATACTTTTAAAAATAGGAATGGTAAGAGTGGGCATCCTTGTCTTATTCCTATTCTTAAGGGAAATGTCTTCAGTTTTTCCACATTCAAGATGATATTGGTGATGGGTTTGTTGTATATGGCTCTTACTGTGCTGAGATACTTTCCTTCCACACCTAATTTGC
>NW_007731654.1:43217-44320 GCF_000696425.1 Galeopterus variegatus
TTATTAATCTGCATATGTTGAACCATCCTTGGCATCCCTGGAATGAATTCCACTTGATCATGGTGTATAATTTTTTGATGTGTTGCTGTGTTCTGATTGCTAATATTTTGTGAGGATTTTTGTGTCTATGTTTATTAAAGATACTGGCCTGTAGTATTTTGTTGTTTTTGTTGTTGTATCTTTGTAAAATGTGTAAATATAAAATGTACAGCTAAATAAAGCTTTTACATTTATATACCCATGTAATCACCATGAGATGAAGTTATAGAATATTTTCACCCCCCAGAAACTTTCCTCTTGCCTCTTTCCTGTTAATTACCCCTACTACATAAATACCTATATTTTCATTTCTACCAGCATATATTAGTTTCTGTTCATTAACTTTACTTAAAAGGAATAATACAGTACATACTTTTGTGTGTGTCTATCTTATTTTGCTTAATACACTATTTTTCAGATTCATCCATATTGTTGCATGTGTCAGTATTTTCCTTCTTTTTTAAAATTAACTGTCTTTAAATAGTATTGTGAGGACTCTGGTAGATGCCAGTAACAATGACATAGTTTTTAAATCTCTGAAGCCACTCATTTAAAAAAAAAAAATCACAGTGACTAGGATAGCAAAACCAAAACACATATACAACATCTACAACAAGACTAAGTGAAAAGATATCTCTCCAAATGCTAAAAATTACATACTATTAACCAGCCTGGCATAGTAAGGAGGAAGCAGAGGGACTCCTGATGAACTGAGTAACAATCCAAAAACTGAAAATAGATGCTCACTACAAAGCTCATCAGGCTAATCCAAGAAGAGCAGCCAAATCTGGGAGGAAGCTTAGCAGTCTGGAATTTATAGGTAAGATTGATGTAGCCAGAGAAATCTGGGAGTTAAGTGCTCTTGACATGAATCATTCAAATCTCCCTTACAAGATGATTCCCTCAGGAAGAAGAAACTTCTGTGAGAAGAATTCAAATTAGTTAGGTTAGAAACAATAGGGACAAAGAAAAGAGAAGAAAAAATTAAAGAAGGGGAGCAGATCCAGCAAATCTCAGGAAGTAAAAAGGGCATATGTTTTTGAACACTTAACAAAAACAACAGA
>NW_007731654.1:44587-45860 GCF_000696425.1 Galeopterus variegatus
CCAGCAAATCTCAGGAAGTAAAAAGGGCATATGTTTTTGAACACTTAACAAAAACAACAGAAAAGAAAGCTCTAGGAAATATAAAATGTAAGAATTTTATTCTGGCCTACTTTCTTTTTCTAGTACAGAAAAACTTATCTCATTTAAAATGAACAACAGAAAAGGATTGTGGGCAAATCCCATACAAAATTATTATAAGGGGGAAAAAACAAGAACAAAAACAATATGTCTATAGACAATCAAAGAAACCAGAAGAGCATGTCTATAAAATAGATTAAAATTGTAAATGAATATTTCAAAATAGATCTAAGAAACTAACAGAAGCTATGATAGATCACAAATATGCTTAGAAAAACTCAGAAATGATATGATTGGAGAAAAGGGAAAGGAAAGGTTTAAAAACAGATCTGTCTAAACTCAGAGAATAATTAAAAATAAGATATTATTTCAGAAATGAGAAGGAAAACAAGAATGAATGAGCAGCATAGAAAGTTCTTTAAGAGAAATGGAAGATGAAATAGAGGAAAAAAGTTTAAATCAAAAGAAAATTAAGAAAGAGATAAAACAGATTAGAGAAGATAGGCAATGAAGATCCAGTGTATGTATAATGGGAGTTCCTTAAGAAGAAACTAAAGCATGGAACAGAATTAATATTAAAAACTGTAATTCAGTCAAACTTTCCTAAAATAAAGGTAAATTGAAAATATACACTAAAAATGGGCATGTTATTTCTGGGGAAATCTACCCAGAGTTGCCAACCTGGCTTAAAAATAAAAGAAAAGGCTGTTTCGAGCACTCAGACAATTACATTGATATTCTCAAGAGAAAAAAAAATTAGTTTGCCATGAGTCTTTTCAAAAATATTTCTGTAACCTGAAGACAATGGAAAAATATATTTAGAATACTCAAGGACATGAATAGTAAGCCAAGGAGTTTATACCCAGCCAAACTGATCTTCAAGTATAAAGGTTGTAGCAAAGTGTTATGTACATGCAAAAACTCAGGAGATAGTGTACTCATGAGTCTTTCTAAGGAATTTACTAAATGACTCGAGACATTGGCAGAAGGACTGATGTCCAACAGCAGGAGTCAGAAATGTGTGAAGATAAAATTACACTGGCATACTTCTGTATTTCTTCTGAAAACAAAAGGCTTGAGTACAAATGAACCTTTCAAGCAAATCTAAAATACAAGATCAAGATATAGTCAATGATAAAACAACGAGTGCTCAATTAGTTCAGGTAATTCAGTATCAGAAACAAATTTATGGGCC